>NC_134571.1:59186646-59359146 GCF_050947875.1 Dermacentor variabilis | reverse complement strand
AGAGAGAGAGAGAGAGAGAGAGAGAGAGAGAGAGAGAGAGAGAGAGAGAGCCGGGCCCCGTGACGTATTCGTCACGCGGTCCGCCGGCTCCGGTATGGGAGAACGCAGAGAAGGAATTTCGCTTCCGGAGGCTAGACGTGGCAAGTGGAGAGAGTGCAGTTCCATGTTGGCGGTGGCGCTCACCTCCTGAAATAATGGTTTCCCAGCACTTAAAATATTTCTCTGCTATTAAAAAACTAATTTGAAAAACATTCTTGCGGTAGAACACTCCCAGAGGGCACGTAACAAGTTCCAGCGTAGAAGCAAAATTTGCTACGTGGCGTGGTGAGGGACCCTTTAACGTAACCGTTTACTACGTGGAAGCAGGGAAACGCGAATGCTCAATATTGAATGTAAAGCTGCTTACCACACTTTGCGCCACCTGCAGCCATCGCTCGCGAATGAGCGCGACAGCGACTTTTGCCGTTTCACGAAAGCTGCACTTTGTCATACGACAAATAATACAGCGGGCTTCTCCTCCCACAGCCTCTTATAGCGGCAAAGCCAACTATAAATAACGTATTTTTCGGGGTAAGGGCGAAGAAATGATTCTAATGGCATATTCAGGTAGTCGCTTCAGGGAGCCCTGGCCGGTGCTACGAAGGTGGTGAAAAACTGATTCAAAGCTGTTTTTCAAGAATAACCCAATATGGAAGTGAAGATCATGCTTCCTTATTCTCAGTGGAGTCTGTTTATGCTAGCAGTGAAGCTTAGTTGCTCTTTCGCGTGACCTTTTTAACGATGCCAGAGCGCTTCGAAACGACCACCAGAATATGCCACAATAGCAGGTGGGAAAAGGGTGGAAGGTATCTGCCGCAGCCATTACAGTCATCTCAGTCAGCTCAAACATCCGAGATATTCCGAAGGAGAGGAAGCAATATCAGCAGTACGAGTTCGCGGGTGTTCTCAATGCCGACAAATTTCGTGGATCTTGCACTGCTCAGCATGACATTATTGTTCAACGTGGGAGAGGTCCGACGCAACCGCTATAGACTTTTGTAACACAACCGCGCGGAAACGTGACACGAAAGCAGGGTGCGAGCGCGCAACGTACGCGAACTTAAGAGCACGACAGTGCTGACGCGAAAGGGCGGCGGAACTCGCCCGCATGGCAACACGTAAAGTGAAATTTTGTACACATTCTACCGTCTCAATACGCCCCCTTCTATACGAAGCCTATGTCAGCGCAAATTTATGCAAGGGCTGTCAGTGTGAAACGCAGGCAGCGCGAAAATATGGGTAAACAGCACCTCGCGCGACGCGCGTATATGTGCCCCTTGCAGGAAAGCAAACGTGCAAGAAAACACACGGAGGAAAGATTCGAGACGACGTCAAGGAAAATTCTCAGCAAATCTTGCGCACTATCGAGGCGGCGGCAGCAGCAGAGTAGGCAGGTTTGCAAAGGGAAGAGAACGTGAAGCGTCGGCGCTTCGGGAAAACTCGGCTGCCGACGTCAACGGGTGTAAGGAGAGAAAGGGATAACACAGACCGGTGCGATGGGAAGGGCATCTCAGCGCGGGGGCAAGAAAGGAGAAAACGAGAGATAGAAGCGTTCAAACTCGGGGATGCAAATTGGGGCAAAATGCGCGGCTAGGGACGGAATCTCGGTGACGCGTATAAGGGGCGCAAAAGAGCAAGAAATTCGCTTGATAAGGCAAGTGGCAGAATAAGAAACGGGGGGGGAAAAGCGCCAGAAGCGTAGAGAGCGGCCGCCTCGAACATAGATATATGAAGGAAGAAGCTGAAACGAAAGCCAGGAACGCGATACAGCGCGCGAGGCAGCAACTTTGAATAAATCGGCCAAATTGGAAGTGACAAAAAGCTCTAAATGAGTAAGAAATAACCCGAGAGAGCAAAGAAAATGTGGCTGCAGAACCGATAAGCAAACACCGGAGCGTCGTATATGCAGAGGAGCGCACGCACGCCCGCGCGCTCGCGCGCACGAGAGCGAGCGAGAACTCGTCGATGTAGAAAACGCGATCCCACACAGCAGCCCAGGGATAGTGGCGGAGCGCTACTTCCAGAGAGAAACGCGAGAGCCGCAAAGCAAAGCGCGGAAGATGAAGCGAAAACGGTGAGTGAGCGAGAGGAGACTGGGAGCACTTGCTGGAGAAAAAAAAAGCGAAAGAAGGAGCGTTTGAGGGAAAGGGGAGGGGGGATTGCAGCCAGGCGCCTGCGAGACGCGGGCTCCCACTGTGGGATCGATGCCGGCGCCAAGAGTCCCGGCTGGAGCTGGAGGGGTGGGAATGCGTGTGGGGAGGGGGGGGGGGGGGGGGAGGTCTGCGTGCGTAGCGAGGCGAGCCGGCAACTGCAAGGAGGCGCCCACCACTGCCCATTTAGCATGGACAAGCAGCTGTAGAACGTGACGTCACGAAGATGCGGCGGCGCTAGCGGCCGTGTTGGTGTATGCTGGCGTGTAGGCAAAAGGGATGGCCATTTCCAGTGCCCGATGCGCGCGCCAATGGGCCTGCGTGCGTACGCAACGAAATTACGCCAAAATCATACCCGTAGGGGTGCGGGCTGAGGCTTCCCCCGTTGTGCCCACTGTCGATCGTTTCAAGTTTGTATGTTCCCGTGACTCCCCCCTGTCCCACTGGCATCACGTTTTTTTTTTTTTTTTTTTACTTTTGCCGAATTCATCTCGTCGAAGGATAATAGTTGCTGGCAATTTTTACAAGGTTTCCTGCTGATGAATACGATTTAAAGCTATAGATAGCGAAGAAGCGCATTGTCAGAGTACTTCTTTTGTGAAAAGCCTTGCCACACTTTATACACCACGCCTTCGCTGTTCGCACTCCGTTTCTTTCGTTTCTTTTTTTTTTCCTTTTTTACACACTGGCAATTAGTCAGTAAAGGCCCGTGCACGTGCACTGTGTGCGAAGTGGAGCGCTGGTGCGCGCGCCAACCACACGCCCGCAATCACTGCCGCAAAGAATTCGCTCGGAGGAAGGAACGAAGGTCGCAGCTGCGCGGCCTCCGCGGTTGCAGGACTAAGTTAACGCCAATTATTGCGTGCAGTCTATAGAAGCCGGGACAAGGGTTAAAAATGCAGAGTGCGCAACTACATGCCGTACGAGTGCACTTACAGGACTCGGGAGGTGGAGTACACGTACTAAAATTAGTTTTGCCGGAGCAATTCACTACCACGTACGACAGGTGACTGCGCACCAGAACAAAACTGAACGAGGCTCTAACGGGCTGGCACAGTGACAAAGTATAATTGGGAATATATGCGTGCTGTGCTGATGTTCGATATCACGTGTAAGACCGTATCATGTCTCAACAAAACAAATGCACGTGATATCAACGATATGCCAGCGCATATAAGTGTAAGTAAAACTAGTTCTGGACACGTCGCACACTATTGCTGTTAGATCTGAGAGATATGTGCTCATCTAATTTTCAGTCAACGCCTATACTCGTATACGCTTGAATTCACCGCAACCACGCTGACCTGGGGACGTATTCTGTAAGAGTCCACCTAGTGGACAAATCCATTTCGTCCACTGTTTATGTTCTGATTGGTTGGGCTGGGCTGCGCATCCGCGGCAGCGAGGCGCCACAGCCAATCAGCATTTCAGCAGCAGACAAAATTGACTTGTCCGCCAGATGAACTCTTACAGAATACCTCCCCTGTGTTCTGCACCATAGCCGGAATAAGAAGCTACAGAAATTATAAATAAAATAAAAAGCTACACTACTATAACGATTAAACGTCTTTTAAACTACGCATTTCTACACAGATACACGGCATTACACTTTTCGCGTGACAGGGCTGAGGGGACTCGCTAAAGAATGCTTACGCATAGAAAGACTGATTAAAAAACTGACATTAAAAGACTGAATCCGCGGCTTTACCCTATAAACGGGTAATTGATGCGCGGAGGCGAATCTACATTGATTTAGTCTTGTAAAAAGAAAGGCCGACAGCCAAGGATTGAGTTAAAACACTGCCGCTATAACAGCCTCCAGACTTCGAATCCACCTGGGGCACCCAGTAAGGACCTCCGGTTTATGCAACTCACCGCCGCATCACCGCTGAAGACGAAAGCATCGGAAGCACACCACGTTGCCACAAATGACCAAACCCCCGTCGGCGCGATTACTAACTTTCAGTGGGTGACGACAAATGCGTTCATACTCATGACAAATGCATTGCTCTCGGGGAGCGTGATTCATCGCGTCAATGAAAGTATAGTACCCCGGCTCATCAAGACAACAAGGGTAACCGGGCGAGCTGATTCATAAGTATTAGATGAAGCGAGTCTGCGGCGTGCTACACGCCATCATGAACGAGCACGTCGTCAACGTCGTTAGGAGCCGCAAACATTCAAACAGAGAAGGCGTGCGCGTCGGTGGCCCGTTGAAGCGCATTAACAAGCCAGTTGTCTGCCGACCCCGCGAAAGCATTTGCGGCGCGCAACGTGGACGCCTGCGTTCTCCAAAGTGGCCGAAAAAAGGGATGAAAAGAGAAGCTCCGGGAACGAGACGATCTCGGCGCTTTCCGGCGGGAAACACGAGAGAACGGAAGGGCGCGGCGAGGAAAAAGAAGAGAACTCCGTTGTGCGAGACATCGCCCGGAAGAAGGCAGCGACTCGAACGGAGCGCGTATCGCGGATGGGGGTGCAGTGAAGACTCAGGCTAGGAAAAAAAAGGGGTGGGGGCTCGTTCCCTGTGCGTGCGTTCGTGCGTGCGAGAGAAATAGAGAGAGAGTGAGAGAGAGAATGGAGTGAGCGCGAAAGAATGGGCTCTCGGATGGACCGGATGCTTATCGCGCGGCCGACGGCGTCCGGGCGCTGCTGGCGCTAACCGCCGCGCTGCGCCCGGTCTCCTCTCGCGCACCACCCACCACCACCCCTTCAGGGCCGGCAGCGTAGAGCGACGACGACGTCGCCGTTCCCATTGTGTGCTGCGCGTCGCCGCCATTGATAGACCGCGCTGCAGGAAGAGACTTACCGCCGTGCTTGCCGGCGGGCAGCGGACCGAAACATCCATCGCGATGAACGACGGTCGTCTAGAAGGAGCACGGGGAGGAGAGGGTCGCCGGGTCGCAACTGCAGATGATTTCGCTCGACCGACTCCAGGCCCTGTGCGGCGAAGATGTCATACGCGATTCACGAAACGAGCTGGCGCCGCGGTTGCGTAGCGGTCAGTCGCGAAGAATGTGAAAAAAAAAAGAAAGTAACAGATTTTAAGAAAAGATGGCCTATTTGGTGGCGCATGAGATAAACCAAATGGCATTCTATTCGAACTTGCGCACTGAACAATGAAAGAAAAAAATGAATCTGAAGCATGGAATGGCGCTCGGGACAAAGGCTTGAGGTCTCGAGGCTAAACAACGTGCAGCCAACCGGACATCACATTTCACCGATCGAAACAAACTAAATCAGGCTACACTTCCAATCATACGACCTCGAATAACATCGCTGACTGACGAATCGAATCGCTGCTTTCAATTACGAGGCCAATACTCCCAAAGTTTCCCAGGCACACGCCTGTAGGTATTGATGTTTTTACCGTTCAGCGAAAGAACAAAACACGCTTCGGTGAAACACTAGTTTTGTGTTAGGCATGCATAAACTTTCAATATACGTGTGCCGGCGAAACCAACTAAACAGACGAATTTCCCTCGCAGTCGCCTGTTTTGAATTGCACTGTGTACCTTGTTCGCAATAACTGCAGCGCGCCTCTCAACAACGAATTGCGACATGATGCAGTGATAAAGCACGACGTGAACTCTCTCAGGGTGCGTGGTACGCATGCAAACTTCGGTCATCGCGCAAACGAAGACTCCGGATTCATTCCACCCACCTATATTGTTGTTTAACGCTCACCTAAAACTCGGCAGACGCGCGTCTGTGATTTCCAATCCAGTATATATCTGAATGCGGCCACAACGCAGCAGAAAAGAAAAAGAACAAAGTCGGACAGATATCAAACGGCTCTTGGCGTGGCGTGAAATACCACTACTAACAAAATCTCTCTCTCTCTCTCTCTCTCTCTCTCTCTCTATATATATATATATATATATATATATATATATATATATCACTTGGTGACGATCCCATCGGGCAGACTTCGCCATCACTTCAATCGGGCACCCTTTATCATCGCCACCATAATCGTCGGCGTATCCCGTTTTCGTTTTTTAGTTCAGGGGTTCCAGCGAACAGAAGGCGGAAATGAAAAGAACAGCAAATAAAATACGACCGAGTCCAGCAAACGCAAGTGCCGCGGCCGCCGCACTTCGGTGGCCGTCACGGTTGCCCGGGGTCCATCACCACGATCAGAGGCGAAGTCATTCGGCAACCGAGAAAGAGCACTCGGCAAAGGCGTTGCCACGGCGACGACAGTTATATCGCGGAGCCCACGGACGTTATAGCGACACGAGAGAGAGAGAGAGAGAGAGGGGGGGGGGAGTGAGTGAGTGAGGGAGAAGTGCCACTCGAGCGCACGGCTCCTCCGTTACGCGTGCGTGTATGGGGTCGGCGCGCGAGCTGCCACCGCGGCTGTCATAGCCGCTCCGAGTAATGGGCAGCGCGGATAACACCCGCCCGGCGCGCTATACTGCAGCCTCGACGAGACACGCCGCTATAGAGCGCTGTCGTCCACCCTATCCTCCCTCCTCAACGTCCGCGTCTCGCGGAGAGGAGGGGAAAAAAATAGGGAGGAAACGGCACGAGGGAAACGAGCGGCAGACAAGAAAGAGGCATTAAAGTTGGCCACACGTCGTATATATATAACGGAAGTGGGTGGGGGAGGGAGTATAGCCAGCGCCGGCCACGGCAGTCTTCACTGTGGCTCGCACACAATAGCCACTTAAGGGCGAGCTCGTTACAACGCAGCGGGATCGGCCGCGCTACGGGACACCGGCTCGGCGTCAAGCGTTCCTCTACTTCCCTTTTTTTCTTCTGCAGGCATCCGCGAAGCGGTGGCGACGGCGGTCGCAAAATAGGCCCTCTCTCTCTCTCTTGCGTATAAACGGCGTGAAATAAAAGAACCCTTAGTCCCACGCATCCTGCTCGAAACACCCGAACGACCTGTTAGGATTCGTTTACGAGGATGTCACGCGATGCTTCAAGGGGCATTGTGCGTTCGCGGTCTGGGCGTTACAAACAGCGGCGAACAAAAGGCGAGTGTCTGCCTTGAGAGTCGACCGGACAGGCATTGAATCAGGGCTATGCAAATGACGAAGGTAGTCGGAGGAAGGTAGACAATTACTGAAAAGGGGGTGGCGGGGGGTCGTATGGTATTAAGGAACTATCAGGCGTACGATGAAGTCACTGGACCGGGATAGCAGGAAGTCGCTGAAAGCTGCCTTCGCATTGCAATGGACGTGGTGGTGACGTTGAGATGATAATGAAGCTGTCAGTGAAGATCATTGCTAAGCTTTTGCTCAATACGTACGTATACGACAATTTCTTTTCAAGCGCCAACCAACCAGTTTCTTTTGCCCTTCTTCAGCGGCCGCATACCAGATCTAGCTAATTGCGTTTCAGATTCCGTCACCCAGTGAAACAGCAGACATTTATTGGACCCCATAAGCATACTCCTAGCAACGGCTCTACTCTGACAAACATCCTAAAGGTGCAAACAAACAAAAAGTAAGAGACAACGATGAAGAGGTCAACGCGGACCGACTACTTGCTTGATAAATAACTATAGCAGGGACACGGACAGCGCGGTTAACAAAGTAAACCGACTTAGATATTAAAATAAACGGGTATACTTAAACGAGACTGAGACTCCATAAGCCACTCCTGCGACACGCAGCCGCGGATTTAGCGTATAGGAAAACGCCGCGTCCCACTTTAAGAAATGCAGTCTTTCAAGTAAATCACTAGCCTACGCATCGGTATGCGCGCTCAGGAGGGCATTGCTATGCATTAGCGCAGCCGCATTTTTGTGTCGTTGCATGCAGGGCGAAGAAAATGTATAAGATCACCAGCTAAAAAAAAAAAACCGATTCCTACGTTGGCTGCAGTTGCCTTCCGGACGATTATTATATTATAAACGGCAAATAAGGCGACACCATTTCCCGCTTATGCAGACATTAAATATTCACGTCGACTCTACCGTGCACATGGGCGCTCGAGGTCAAGGCGGCAGCGATGCGATGGCAGGATTCATCAACCCGAGTCGATAAACGTTAAATATAGATCGCCCCGATGGCTTCAAATATATATAACGAGCGCCTAGCCCGTGTGTCATGCATCATTTGTAAGCACGTTTAACTCAGAATGAAAAGAAAAAAAAGTTTAAAGAAGCACGAGAAGACGTGAAGCGCAACCATTAGTCATCCCCGGAGCATGCAGCAGCAGCAACGGCGCGGCTACTATAAAAGAACAGCGACGACGAAACGGTGTCATACGCGCAAGCAAGAAAAGCCGCGAAAACAGCTATGTGCAGAGAGAGAGCGGGAAGGAGAGAAAGAGAAAGAGAGAGTCAATGCACATAATGAAGTATACTTATACAGCGAGCTAGCGCCGCCACGAAGAACGCTGTGTAGCTTCCGCCGCCGCCACCCGCGAGTTCGTTTCCTCTCCCAAGGGAATTCAAGCGCTTTCCTCGCATGCATCCCATTCGTTTTCCTTTCCGGTAATCTATTTTTCTGCCGTGCAGCAGCTATATAAGCTCGCCGCGTGCGGCGAAGTCACTTATATATCGACCTAGCCTCCCGTATACTCGGAACTTTACCCCTTCCTCTCTCGCCTCCAAAGTAACGGCTGAAGATTTCCCAGGCGAATGAAATCTCCCGAGAGGGAGAAAAAAAAATCAGGACGGTACCAAAGGGTTTTCAACAGCGGAATACGCCAATGAAGGGCGAAAGGAGCGACAGAAGAAGAAGAAGAGAGAGAAGAGGAACAGGTGGGAAAGACGGCAGCGACGAAGTCCCATGTACTGAGCCCAGAGCGAGGGTCTAGTACGCCCTGCTGTGTGCACGGAATGCTATGCGGCTCTGCCACTGCCGCTGTCGGCACTGCCTTGCGAGAACGGCGCCGCGCCGAATGAATATGCGAGCTACGTGCATAAGATATGTGGTCGCAGTTGCACAGGCAGAGGCGAGAGAAAGATGAATCTCGTGAAGTGGATGTACAGCAGGGCGGAAAGAAAAAAAATTTAGGGGGGGGGGGGGGGGCGGGTGCCCGTATACATAGAGAATATCGCTACACCAGCTCGGTGTATAGGAACTCGATTTCAGTCCGCGCCTTGCGCGGCGCCCCATATGGCATTTTCGCCTGTTGGCGGTATATACCAGTCGTCGATGCGCAAGTGACAAAAATCCCTTGTGGAGAAAGAAAGAGCACGAAAAAGCAACAAAGACGGGAAAGAAATAAAAAAAAACAGAAAATATTTCGGCTAGCAAAATGCGATCAGTTTCTAGAAGCGCGGCCGCGAGTTGGGAGTCGAATACTTAAAACGAGGCGACAAGATGGCGCGCGTAATCAAGTAACTGAAATTTCGTCCTCGAAGAAGCGTGCCAACTCGCCGGAGACGTTTTCTGCGTATGTGGAAGGACGCGGGAGGGGGGGGAGGTCTATGCAGTCACGGATGCGTGAAGCCCTAGAAGTTTTCTCGAGCGCGCATCACTGTGTTGTGAGTTGTGAATATAGTAACACCTTAAGGATCGGAAGAAGGCGCGAACTGCAGGCAGCTTCGGGAAGGGACGGCCGGTTGCGATGAATCCTTAAGTCACGCCTCGGAAAATCCACGAGTTGCTAAATGCGCTTGTCTAGGCCACAGATCCTCTTTCGCTACTGATCGCGTGTAATCTTCACACGTCGCGCTACCAGTCTCCGCGAGATAGAATAAAAAGAGAACAGCGCTGATTCAAATGACGTGGCCTTCCCGCTCCCAATTCTGTATACAGTGGGCTATGAGGAACGTATGACTCCGGAATAATTCTGACCGTCCAGTCTCCCAGAACCTTAATTAATCAAAGTACACGACCATTCTTTTTTTTTTTTTTTCATCGCAATCCCACCAAAACGCGGCCGCCGGCCGTAGCTGAGAATCACACCTGCGACCTTTTGGTCGGCAGCAGAATGCAACTGATCTCGCAGCGCCAATGAGGGAACGTTTGCTTCCCGTCCGCTACCGGCGGACGTTGTATCGCGTCTCGCGCGCTTTAGATCATAGCTTCCGGTAATGAATTCTTAACGGCAAATATTTGACTGTCTCCCTTTCCGAGAGCGTCGCTCAACCGGACTATAGTCGTTCCCAGCGTTCTTGCACAACGAGCCACATCCATGTTGATGGTATACCAGATTGCATACGTTAAGTGCGACAAACACAGCTCCATATAGACGTATGCGTACACACGCTTTCGCTCAGATCATTTTACTTGAGATACGTCTATTAGCTTCGATCCCGATGCGGTTGCAACAAAAAGCTTCACTGCGGCCTTACGTGCGCAAAGGGGCGGCCGTTCGATGGATCGAAACGGACGGCGGAGATTGGCGATAGATAGGTGCGTAGCATGGTAGTACAAAATCTCCACGTGCAAATAACACAGTTTTATCTCGTAGATTTGCCAAGTGCTTGCAACAGACGACCGAGCAAATGGAAGCACACGGGCTGATACTTTAAAAAAAAAAAGAAAAGAATGAACGGCCACGTGATATAGCTTTTAACGCATGCTGATCCCTTCCTTTCAGTTTACAAGCGGCAAGAATTTAGGTGAAAATGGAAAACGATGTACGTTGCAATGGTGAGACGCGAACTGTTTCTAACCAAATTTCCGCGATGCGAGCAGTAGAGAACCGCGGCGGAGCGCCATTAGCGCTTAGGCACGCGATTTCCTACCGCAATGCTATGCGGCACGCGCTACCTGTTGCATATATTAGGCAGGTCTATATCACTAAACGAATATGTGTGATTGTTTCTACTGTGCTCGCCTTCTCTTGGCATATATAATGGTACGTCGTGTAGTTCTTTCTTGACATTTTTTACCGTACTAGAAATTAACAAGTTATCAATGCGTAACGGTGCGCAATGTTCGTTGTTCTGTGCATATAACATGCTTCCGCCCACCTCGCCACTAGCCGCCTGAGAGCTGCACATGCATATTGTAAACAGGTATGAGAGAAAATTGTAGACGAAGCCGGCGTTATACAGTCAACAAAATTATCCAGCTGCAATCGGCAAGAGATTAATAATAATATTTGGGGTTTTACGTGCCAAAACCACTTTCTGATTATGAGACACGCCGTAGTGGAGGACTCCGGAAATTTTGACCACCTGGGGCTCTTTAACGTGCACCTAAATCTAAGCACACGGGTGTTTTCGCATTTCGCCCCCATCGAAATGCGGCCGCCGTGGCCGGGATTCGATCCCGCGACCTCGTGCTCAGCAGCCCAACACCATAGCCACTGAGCAACCACGGCGGGTCGGCAAGAGATTTGCTAGGACCTTTAGCAATGATGTACCGATGCGCCGCTTAATAGCAGACGCCCCGAGCACCCGGTAACGTTCCTTTCTTCCGTTTCCTCTTATTGTGGCACCCTTTCGTAGTTCTCGTATCTCTACTAACCCACTCCGAGCCTCTGTTTTGCGAAGTATCGGCCGTGGTAACGTAACGCTTGTCTACCGGTTATATTCCATCTCGTACTTCACAGACACGCGGGCAGCACCCCGCATAAGTTATCAGATTTATCTCGCCCTGAGGAGGCGGACGATAATAAGGCAACATAAATCGTTACATCATACCACCTTCCAAAATGTGAAAGCAATTATCCGGCGCTGCATAAATGCATGTACGCGTCAAAGCGTTCGCATTCGTCAACCTATGTGTAGGGTGCATTGAGACGCGCGCTCTGTTCGTCGCGATGGTACAAGGCCAGGACACGTCGCATCAGTCGAACGCCGCACAGGGTTTCCCCGGACGCATCGATTTCTATACCCGAGTCACATCCGTGCTTCGTCACGGTAGGGGGCGTACACAAGCCGCTGGCTGAAGCGAAGCCACACAGCGAGCCAGTCAACAAAAACGGCGCAAGGCTTCCACGCCTTCTGCACGACTGCAAGGACACCGCATCGCGTGCTCTTTGACCTTTCAAAGCCCGCGTGCGGTTAACGGGCCTTCTTGTACTGTGACCAATGCGTAACGTCTAAAACGATAACGCTGCCGCAAAGGTAGTTCTAAAACCAGCGACAAGCCGCAGACATTGGTCTTGAGCCCGCTATGCGGTCGCTTCGCAAATTCTGCTCCACTGGGCCGGTAGAGCAGCTAAGGCGGGCGTTACGCGATGACGATCTTCAGTATTAACCTACACACTTGGGCGCTTGCACAAGAAGCAACAAGCACCGAACAGAGCGCGAGCCTCACAGTATTTTGTATCTAAGTAGGGCGTGCAGGCACATACCCAGAACTTTGGACATTTCCCCTTTACAAATCTGTTAAACTTCGCCGCAACACAGTAACGTAACAATGAGCAGCACTTCCAAAAATATATCAAATAATCGAGCTAGTTTCAACAAGTTTTTGTTACCGACGTCGAAGTTACTTCTAATCACCTACGCATTTACGACACTTGGAACTCAATGCTGCGTTATAGCAGTGATTTGGTCCTGAACAAAACACTGTTATAAAGCAAAAGTGAAGTGAGGACAAGTGCCGTAAATTCCTATGTTATTAGAAAGGAATACCCTCCCGACGTTGTTAAATGGAACTTGTTGAAACGGCCAATCTTTTGAAATGTATTTTTTTTTTAATTTGCCCATTGAGTTCTGTAGATGTATTGCGGTGAAGTTCAACTGAATTTCGAAGTGGCCATGTCCAAAATTCCTGGACATGGTCACATATAGCTTGCCTGTCCCGTTGATACGATATGAATAAGCAAGCACTTCTAGTGGAATGCCGAGTGACCGCAAGGTGCCGTGACATGGGCATCTCAAGCGTTCTTGATTTAAACCGTGTCCACTACTTTCACCAAATCGTGGCGTACGTTTCCGAACTCTGTGCGATTGCCGCCAATTTCTCGCGCGTCACACACATTCAGCAGCTCCAGCAAAGGGACAGTTATTCTAACCATTAGTCCCTTTCGTATAATGCGTGATTCACACACGACACGCAGCTCATTTCAGTGAAGTTTCTTGGTAGACTAAATATTTATCTAAAGGACCAATCGCTGCAATTACTCCAATTGTCCCCGCTTCAGGCTCAAAGCGTGCGTTGTATATCAGACGGTCCAGACACGGTCAGAAACAGCATACTTCGCCAGATAGTCTACACATGAACGCCTGACGCATGCTTGCGACGAACTGCCGCATGTCCTAACGACAAGACAGCCCGAGTAAAGACGACAAACGGGAGGGCAGGACGGAAGATCGTTTTGTTCTCTGCTCTCGCTCTAGCCGTCTATCGCACCTCAGCCCAACCGGACGCCGCGCGGGACCTGTCGGAGCCGCTGTCCACCCGACCGTGACCTTGAAACCAGGACGACGAGGTACATGCATACCGTGGGACCACGACCTACAGTGCGGCGCATTCGACCAGGCCGCCTCGCTGTCGTACGCTTCACTCCCGTTTCCGCCCCATCTCGGTGTATTTCGATCGCCGCTTCATCGGCTGCTGCAGTGGACCCGACAACGAAAAGGCGTGGAACAAGGATCGCGCGGCAATAGCGTGTGGAGCTGCTCATTAACACCAGACACGCACGTTTCAACAAAGATACAGCCGCAACCATTTTATTCCACCTTTCTTCTCTATCGGGAGAAAGGGAGCAGGTCAAGCATATAATACGGAACTGAGTACTACAAACCTATAAAGGTTACGCAGCGCGTCACGGAAAAGAACAGAAAGAAACAAAGAATGCACACGCGCTAAGTGACAAGAAATCGGGTTTTATTGTGAGCACCATGAGTGTACCACTTGATTCTTGCTGTTGTTCTTGTCCTTAACGCGCAGAGTAATCTGTACTGGCTACCTCTTGCAGCGTGAACAAGTTATGAAAAGGGACTTCAAGAGCCTTATCTCTTGAGTCTCTTATATGATGAAACCCGTGTCTTCCCAGTATAAATATTGCACACACTACAGCTCACTACAAGCAGACTTTTTAAAACAACAATTCCCGCTGCTTGAAGCACCTCTTACGTACACTCTATAAGTGCACAAAAGGCGCTTACCGTCCTTGCTCGTTCAGCGTCATAAGGATTTCGTGTATCAGGCACAAAAAGACAAACGACCATCTTTCGCGCAGGTAAAAAAAAAACTATGGTCACGAGCGTCGAGAAACGTACGCGTTTGCTATAGGCGGAACGGTAGCTTTCGAACGATGCACCAGTTAACGTATGCGCATCTATTCACGCCTTACACCTGCAGCAATACGATATAAAAATAAGTGGAAAGAGGGAGAGGAAAGCACGATTGTGTAGCCCTCTTCACTTGGAAGACAAAACACAAAGCCCTGAGGCACCCTATCTGATTAGCAACTGTGCAAAGAACTAGCATATTTTTTCCGCTTTTTCGCAGTCGGATCGATGTTGAACACGCATAAGGAAAAGGAGGTTGGGACGAGAGGACAGGTTTCGCCTTTACGATGTGTACTTTCCACGTTCTTTACTAACCTCTGCTGCAACACCTGCTTTGCAGGCTCGTATAACAATGTAAACAAAAAGTATGAAGTTCCGCGTCTTGCGCGGCACATTTTCTATTCTCCAAGACGACCAAGGCATGACTCCAGAACCGAGTTCGCCTATACCACGCCGTACACGGTGGAGACGTTCGTGAACGGATCACTTCCGAGGGTCCTATTACACTGACAACGGCTCTATGGCGCTGTGCTGCCCTCTTCTACAAATATGGGAATTTCCGGTAGCGGGCACTCACACTGCATACACAATATTTCACAAAATGCAGGCGTTATAAACGATAAAAAGCTCGATATTGCTTTATAGAAGTTTCGCATATGTTTATGTATTGCTAAGGATATTTTGGTTCGCTGTTCTTGCCATCATTTTTGTCGCACGTGAAAAAAGAAGGGGAAACAAACAAAGAAAAAGAAAGTATACGCTGATCGAAACTCGCTAATGAAGCAAGAGACCTCCCGGCTCGATCCCTTCCTCTTAGCTCGCCCCCTGGCTGCCCCCCCCCCCCCCCCCCATATTGGAGCGATAAACGGAGCCAGCCTGATTAGCGAGGCGACTACACACGCCGGAGGAAGAGGCTGATGAGTCCGCCGGCTGCTTGGCCCCGCAGTCGGGAACACCGCGGCACAGTCCACGGCATAGGCGCATCGCCGGCGTCCTTTGCTCGACGCGTGCGCTCCAAGAATTCAGCCGAGGGGTCTCCTGGCCGGTTGCCAATCAATAAATCAATGGCCTGCACCGCTGCGCGCCGCGGGGCCTTAATTAAACACGCAGGGCGCGCAAGACCGTAAGCTGCGACGCGCACGTCGGGGCTACAAGGTGGGGCGGGGAGAGGGGGGCAGCGATGATGCACTCGGTAACGGCGCAGCAAGCTCTCTCTATATACAGCGCCATCGCAGCCGGCTCAGGGCATGCGCCACAGAACCTTATCAACGCAAGAGCGCACGCAACAGCGCGCACGCGCGTTAAAAGCTCTTATAGCAAGCAGGCTGGTTAGAAAGCGATGCGCCAGTTCCGCCTTTCTTCAGGTGTCCACGTATGCTGCGCTTCTATACAGCTGCGACGCGGCGGCTACCGCTGCTCAAATTCACTTTATTCACCGAAAATTGCGTGGATGCTGTTATAGGCCAAACATTGGAACGCAAAAGCGGCTGCACGAAGACCCGGGTAGCCGTTATAAACAACATGTTTTTCTCATGCAAGAGAATGGCGGCAGTTAGACGGGGGTGGTTCATCACGCAAGGTTGCAGCAAGCGTGCCCTCATTATCTCTATCTTTAACACACACGCAACACATAACACTCTCCCTCTCTCTTGCTTGAGCACCACTACGTCGCAAAACTTTACCATAGCGCGCAAGTGCCTTCGGCGACAATCACATTTATGGCTGCACGCATTACTCCGTACGCTAGCGCGCCAGGGCGAGACGGTATTACGAGTTCGGGACACGCTATACATGCACCGAGGTGCTTTGTAAAGCGGAACGGAACGACGAAGCAGGGCTCCAAGACATTCCGCAGGCAATTGCCTTGTCGCTCTATGTGCCGGCGGGCGGCACGCTATAAAGAGAGACTGGCAAATCATGACGCTGGTGCCAAGCAAAAGAAGAAAAAAGAAACTAAAAGCCCGCAGTCCAGCCAAGCGGTCTGTATGTCTGTGCATGTCTGTACCAGCTCGCATTTCCCACGGGCTGCGTTGCGCAGTTCCTGCATGCTTTATAAGCCGTCTCGCGCCCTGCGACCCCCCCTGGTGCTTGATCCCGTGTCGCCCTGATGGTAGAGTTCATTATCCCGGAAAGAGGAGTAACTTCCTCGCGAAACTATTCGCGCGCCTCGTAGAGAAACTGCAAGAGAATGAAGAGAGAGGGGGGGGGAGGAAATCCCTGCATTTTGTTCTTCCTTGTTGAAAGTCGAGGACAAAATAACGAAAGCTGCGAAAGACCACGTCCGATATCCACATTGAGAGACAAATAAGAAAAAAACAAACAAACGTCATTGCGGAGCCTATGACCTTAATTGCATCGCAGTGTCTTACGCAGTTGGCTACAGAAACACCCGCGGTAACAGCCGTAACAGAAGACGGCACATAAAATTTGCCATTAGAATAGACACATCGTTAAAACATTCTTGAAAAGGTCCTTTACGAAAAACTTCTACTACTATACAGATTTAAAAACGGCAAAAATTGAACAATGTTCCTGGCGCAAACTGCTCCTAACAGTTTGGCACGCCACTTTGATACGCTTCTATAATGAGAGCATTCCTGCTGATAACAAAAACGACTCCACAGACCCGTTTTACTGCAGTAAAGATAATAAAAAAGCAAGAACAAGCAAAAGAAAGTAAGAAAGAAACCTCAGCCTCCCTGTGTCGATCGGCGCCAGAAAAGCGGTTCCAATCAGCCGGGGAAGATTTTCACACGGTACTAATTAATGATTCGGATCCCTAAACAGGCTATATAAAACTGCAAGCAAGTCGCTGGATTCAGACCGCCACGGTATTTTACACATATATTTTTATTCTTCAAACGGTTCTCCTTCGTCCAAACAGCAGAGCGTTTGAAATCCAAGCGGATCGGGCGCAGTGTCGACGATCAGCAGAAGGCGATCATCAAAGGCGGCGCTGTAATTTTGCGAATCGCAGAGGGAAAAAATTAATTTCGATTTCGCTAAGCTAAATATGAACCGCTCATTCTGGAAATGAGAAGAAAGGAATCCAGCTTTTTTTTTTCTTTAGATTTATACCCGTCTGAAATTAGACTGACGGTCGGGCTAAGGAACTAAAGCCGGAATAAATTCTTTGAGACGGCTACGCGGATCAAGGTTGTCCGCTCCCCACTCGCATAACTTCGAGCGCTTCTCCGCAAGCACGCAGTACACTAGGGAAAGTCACACTTCAAGGAGGCTTAGATCAACGGTGCGGTGTAGAGGAAGATTAATTGCATGCCAATGCGTTACAGCAACAACGCGCCACTTTTTTCATCTTCTATGATCCTTTCTTAACACTAAATCCCAACAAAACCAATGGAAGATCGCGACTGCAACGTCTGCGCCTGTGAGAAACCACTGAACGGAGCATACGTGCCTCGCGCGCCAGCATCGTCAATTCTACAAGCGCGCGAACACAACGACTATCGAACCATTCGTGCATTCCTAGCTGTCCGTAATGACGTTATCATGTTTGTTTGTTTTTAATTCTTCAGTTTCTTTCGTTTGTTTGTTTTCTTGCACTGTGTGCCTCCACCTCCGTCGCAAAGCCAATGACAATGGTAGCCACGAACAAAAGCATATCTCGCGCGCACGCTCTGCCATTCCCAGAGGGCGCCCGCAGCCACGTCGACAGAAAGAGTGAGGGGGAGGGGTGGGGGGGGGGGGCACGTTCCGGCTGCCGACTTGAAATAACAAACGAGACCCGGACGCGACAGGCCCAGCGGCGTGCCAACGGTGGTCTCCGTGACCTGGCGCTCGAAGAGAAACCGAGGGGCGTGACGCGCCCGAACAGCAGACGCTGCAGCGGCGGCATCAGCAACGCAAAGGAGGCGCGTGAGCACGCAAAAATACACACACAAGGAAGCAACCATCGCGCGAGCACGCAAAGACAAACCGAGGGAAGCGCGCGCGTCATCGAGCCAGCCATGCACTCCGCGCCCCACAGCCGCAACCGAACATACAAACATGAGAACAACCGCACAGACACAACTACACACCCACAAGAAATGACGCGTATGTACAAACACGCAAGCAAACAAACAAACAAAAAAGACGCACGGTCGAATACGAAACAAAAGCGGAAGGAGCGACAGCGAGTAATAGCCATAGCCGCACTGAGGTCACAACGTCGGCGTCCGACGCAGCGCGCGTCCAAACACGCCGCTATCGGTCAGCGCGGCCGGCGACGAAAGCGCAGCAGCAGCACAAGCAGCGGCAGTTAGCAGCGGCGACGGCGGCAAAGAGGGGGGAGGCGCGGCCGCCGCAATCACGCGCTGCCGTGACGAATGGCGAGCGCCGGGGGGTCGCGAAAGACCGCACGCGCCAGCACCAGAAACCGAGAGGGTCCAGAAGAAACAGACGCGGGAAAGAAAAAAGAAGGAAAACGGAGACACGGCAATTTACACGACGCACGCTGGGACTAGCTGTGCGTGTGAAGCGCGAGAGGTGCGCGCTCGAGCCTCCGCCCCATCCATCAGGGTGATTAGTCACAGCGGCCGAAGGGGCAACGAGCCGCGGCGTCGCTCCCGCGCATTCGAACAGTGCGCAGTGCACTGCTGTCACAAACAGCAGTGCACGTGCACTGCTGTCACAAACAGCGGGAAGACAACAACAACAACAAAAAAAGTCACGCCAGAAACAACACATCGCTGCGCGTAGCGTTTCTCAGCGTCGCGAGGATTATAGCGCCCTTTGTCAAAGAGTTTACGAGTAGCCCGTCAGGTTTTACTGGATGCGTCTCGCCGGGACAGGAAGAAAACGAAAAAAAAAAAAAGGAAATTCACGTATACACGCAGGGGGAGATAAGCTTTATTGACGGAAAAGCCTACAAGGGCTGGCTGGCTGGCTTGTCGCCGGAGCATACCACTGCGAGATAAGCAGTGCCAACTAGGCAAGCGCAACAAGAATGTGCGCTCGCTTGTAGAGAGCGCGCAAGTGCTTTTTCTCGCAGCCGCCCGTGTACGCTTTCTCGTGCACGCACGTCTGCCTCCGCTCGGTAAAGCTGTTTTATGGACTGGTCGCACACACACGATGCTGCTGCAGTAGGTGCTGGCAGGCATATAGTTAAGAAGCTGAAGAGCACAGCGGAGGCACTTGACGCGGCTTCGCAGAGGGACAGTAGTAAACGTCTACGATCACTGCGGGCTTAAGGCTTTTCCCCAGCTTCTCAAGTTATGAGGACATAGTAAAATAAAAGAGCTGTAACCGTCTTGTTAACAGGGCAACGGCTCTGTTAAATAAGCAGAGCGCCGTTTTGTCCCAAGTGAAATTCTGCGGACCCAACGGAGCCGCACAAGGTACCGCTCGGAGAAGGATGTATATACTGGAGTATAGGCACCTGGTGTGGACCCCGTACTATTCCAACAGCGGCTAGCTAGGTACGTGGCAGAAGGCTGCGACGTTAGAGTGCGACGACCGAGTGCGGACGGCCGGCTTTACTTTTGAATATGCTCGTTTTGAACGAAAGATGACCGCTGTAGGCATCGCGCATTCACTTCCGCGAAATGCGCGGGCTGTCGCCACTTCCCGAGTGAAGTCACAGCCAAACGCGCGCGCAGCTCTCGATGTCACTACAGGAAGCATTTAAATGTCCCGCTAACAGTGAATGCCTCACCAACTCCGCGGCGGCAGCGCGGATTCGTCCTACCACGGCCGCTGGGTGGAAAAAAGTGGGCTATGCGTCGAACGGGTCGCTAGCGCGAGGGAGGGCAAGCTCACGTCGCGGACGACTGCAGCGCCGCCGCACGGGAATAGGATCGCTGGCATTAACGACATTAATAAAGCCCTAATCTCACCCGTATGACACGAGCCTAAGACGTTCTCAGGTACCGATCAAACGCTTTCCGGAAAAGCACATAAGTTCCCCTTCTTCGGCCCACCGTCTCGTCCCGCCTCCCACCTCAAAGTGAAAACAGCAAAATGGGGGGGAGGGGGATCGAGAGGGAAAGAAGAAAAGGAAACTTGGGCGTCCCGCAGAGCCGTAAGGACAATCGATCGGTGAGAAGGAGAGGGTAGATATCGTACAGCAGGCGCAGCGGCAAGGGCGGAACGTTGAAAGGAAAGGCCGCCACGTTATCTCTCCGAAACGGAGCCCTCGCGTAAGCGTTTTTCAATTCCCTTGAAATTGCCTCTCGCGACAAGCGCGGGCACACCTGCCCCGAGAGGAAAGACGAGGGAAAAAAGAGGGGACATCTACGAGCTCACCCCGACCGTGCCGCTGCACTGCGCCCCTGGCGGCGTGACAGCAATATACGAATGAAGGAATGGCGCTTCCCGAACAGAGGATTGCTCTACCTCAGTAAAGACCAAGGGCCTGCCTGCAGCTGGGATGAGGTCAGGCTATATAGCCTTCCCTGGACACATAAAAGCACACCGGCGGCCGCGGTGGAGACAGTTGCTACTAGATAACAGCACAAATTGGCTTTGGCCATCTGGTAAATGCCGAGACTGGTGCAATTTAGCGCGAAAATGACGAAATAACGCAGGCGCGTGAATAACACGGACCCACATGAAGCGATGCTTCCAACTGTGGTTTTATTGAAAAAATGCCTGTGTCTTCATAAGTGCATTGCAGGACCCTCATGTCCCCGTATATATATATATATATATATATATATATATATATATATATATATATATATATATATATATATATATATCCTGGAAAGCGACGTACGGAATTAGGCTACGCTTACGCGCGTGTCCACTGCCTGATTGACAAGCTTAGCTTACTTGTACGCCCGAGTTTGCTTTGGGCACGCAACTTACAAACAAGCAAAGCAAGCTTCTAGTATTTCCCACTCCAGTTTATCGTGGGATTTTCTCAAGAAATTTCTGTTTGCTTCAAAAGCGGCATGCACTGTCGATGGTCTTACAATGGTCGGCCAGATGCCCACCGGAGCAATTTTTGACATTCAAGTTGTGTTCAGGAGCACTTTCATTCTAACACCTGCCCGTTCGCTCTACGTGGCGTCCTCTACGCTAAGCACGGAGCCGCGAGCTCGATTCTTAACCACAGTGGCCACATTCCGATGGGACCGCGCGATGCTACAAACGCTCGTGTAGTCGAGTTTCAAGCGCACGTCAGACAACCGCGTACAGGTGGTCAAAAAATGAACCCGGAGCTTTTCCCCCTACGGTGTGTCTCTTGGCTCTAACGGCGGCAGCCGTCCGCTGCTGAGACTGCGTTTACATGAACCTCGGGGCTCATTCGTGATATTTTGGCCCTCGCGAAAGCTCTCCTATTATTACTAATCCTGATGTTATCCTCCCAGTTTAATACGGTCACGTGACCAATACGGGTTGGTCATGCAACCTCGCGTCCATCGCTTTTTAGATAGGCTCTGCACGGCATACACTAAAAGCCCCTAGCTCCTGCGTTCACATTTCAATCGGTGATGTAATTGTGTACATCAGGGTTCGAATTCCCAAAGCTTTTCATTCGTAAGTGATGTTCGCCATTAGCCAGCCACCTTATATGTCCAACATCACGATTGGCTCACACCTGCGCTTACGAACCACTCTAGCATAAGAACGTTTTCGCAAATACGGGCCCAGAATATGAAATTCAAACTGCAGGAAAACTAAACGGAACGAATTTCAACCTACTAAAGTCCGCAACAAAAAATAAATATCGTATGCGATCTATTCGCAGCGGCAGCCTACAAAAGCCAGCGTCCGGCTTCCGCACGTCCTGCCAACATGTAACCGAAACAGGTTTTGACTGAGTGACTTTACCATCCAAAAACTAGGCCTCGGCTTAGAGAGAGAGAGATATGTCATTTGAGTGCTGCGGAATAGTCTTAGATTTAGGTGCACGTTAATAAGCCCGGGCGTCTAAGCACAGGAGCGGTTTTTTTTTTTTTTTTTTTTTTTTTTTTTACATTCCGCCCCTAAGTACGGCTTCCGCGTTCGTAAATCGAAGCGGCGGCCACGTGTTCCAGAAACACATTCACAGCTCGCGGCTTACTTATTCTCACCGACAAACGCGCACAACACGCACGTCGCTCTATACCGGTAACCCGTGGAAAGACGCGCAATATACGAAGACGACCAGGGACCATGTGCCTTCGGCGCAAAGGGGCCAGAATCAAGCGGCATGGAGACATCGGAGGCGACAAAAGCAACGACGAGACACGCGGGGAGACCAAAGCCGAGCGAGCCGCAACCCGGTCGGCTCCATAAAAGCCCCACCACGAGCAAACGAAAGACGTCATTACGTTAGCAGAACCCAAGGACGCGCGAGGAAACGACGCACGACGAACAGCGGGACCGCGCACTGCAGCATGTGTAGACACACACGCCCAGCTTCGTCGTAAACGGGGAGACGAGTCGTCTTTACGACCCGGATGGGGAGAAACGGTATTCCACTGCACGCTGACATTTGTACGGGGCACCGTTACCAGAGTCTTCTGACCTTGAACCCTACTTACCAGCACTATAGCAACGACATGGCTCGGGTTACGGTCTGATCAACCAACCAAGATTTCGACATTTCTACACACAACACAGGAATGACTGAAGGAAAAGTTCCGATTAAAAAAAAAATCTTTTTTTTAAACGAAGATTTCATTTATATCTGAAAGCGCCCTTAAGGACGAAGTTAGCAACTACGATCGCGTTAGGCAAGAAACAAACGACCGGACGCTTTGCAGCACACCTTGTACTACATTCAAAAAGTGAAACAGAATGTCAAACAAAGTATACAGGGTGTCTCAGCTAAATTCAGCCAGAGTTTAAAGATATGTGAATGCCACGTAGCTAAACAGCACAAAGGCAATGTTGTTCGCCGTCCCTCGGAGATACTCAAACTATTTTTTAATCCCACGTAATTAGATAATTGGTCTTAATTATTCAACTTCTCAATTATTATGATTAGATGAAAAGTGTCAATGAGAAAATTGTGCGACATAAAAGCGTTTTTCCGAGCGCGACTGGCCGCTAGCGGCACTTTGCGTGTATTCGCGGGCTTCTTTAACGTTTGGAAAAACGCTTTTATGTAGCACGTATTGAGCAACAGAAAGCTGTATCGGGAGCTTTTCATGTTGCTCTACAATTTTCTCATTGACACTCTTAATCTAATTATAATATTAGAGAATTGATTAATTGATTTAGACTAATTATCTCATTAGACAGAACGAAAAAATAGCTCCAAGCGACGGAAAACAACATTACCTTTGTTCTGTCCAGCTACGTGGCATTCGCATACCTTTAAACTCTGGCTAGAGTAAACTGGGGCACCCTGCATACAACCACTGCACTTACCGTAGCTACTGGGAGGCCACGGTAACGTTAGAATAGCAAGTACGTCAATTCGAATGGCTTTTACGGCACAAACTTGAACAGTGGACGGAAATGCCGAACTACAGATGGCTCCAGATTGATATAAAAAAGTAATCTCCGCAGCGAAGCAGCGCAGAAATGTAACCTCCGCAGTAATCCATTTGAAACGCTGACCACAGCATCAAATGCGCCCGATTTCACAAAAAAAGTTTCGCTATAAGAAAGAAAGAAAGACGCCTTATTCGTTCTATGAATTTCATAACATGCATTATATGCTCAAAGCTATACACGGCATGTTTGACAATCGGTACAGAAAACAATGGCGTCCGCAGAAACGCAAGTTTGGACAGCACCGTTTGCGCCAGAGCTAACCACGGGGCACAACTCTCTCTCTCTCTCTCTCCGCCTTCCATTTATTCAGCGCTCCCGCCGGCGGGGAAAAGAAAGTAACCAACCGGTTAAACCGTTCCAGCGCTCGGATAAACTGTGTCCACGCCCGCGCGGCACGGCGTACAAGCGAGTCGTCGCCGTCGAGCGCCCATGTACAGAGAAAGGGACGCGCAAGATCAAACAGCTGCGGGGGCAAACACATCTCCTCGCCCTCCACGTCGTCAAACAAAGCGGGCCGCTGGTGTGTACGGGCTCGTTTAACTTTATGTTAACGAGAGAGCAGCGCTACACCCTGCAGGCCACGCTTGTGGCAACAAAGAGCCCGGGAACGAGCCGTTCGAGTTAAGTGCGTCTGTCCCAAGATTCTGCAGGACAGTCTAATTAATTATACGAGCGACAAAAGGCGCCGCGGGTCGACAGCAATTACACAGATTTAAAGGTTAATTAAGTACAGTTGCGTACATTCGCGATGCTTCTAATTAAGAACGATAAATGCACGGTTTCAGCAGCTGAAGATATTTTAGCACTTGACGTTTCTTTTTTTCCTGACTTGTTTCGTTTCTTGAGTACAAACACCCTCGAAGGTGCATCATCAATTACCCCAGAGTATATGTACAACCCGTACCACTGCGCTGCTTCAGCACAGCGTCGTTCTCGATCTAAGAAAATGTTTACAGTGTTAGGCTTCAACACATTTCACGTGGATTAGCGTGGAACTGGTGACATTGCCCTCAGTATTTTGGCGGCGAACGGGACTATGTTAGAGCAGGCGGGAAAGAAGATGGCGCGCCTCGGTGCGGGGTGGGAATCGTTTATTTAGTGCGACACGTGAGTGATTGGGCGCGCTGAACTCGCGTGTCTGTGTATAGAACGCTGTTACATTGCTTGACTGTAAAATATAGTAATGAGCAAACGACACACACAAAAAAAAATGAAAATAAAAAATAAAAAAATAAATGAAAAGGAATACGAAGCGAATATGCTGCATACGGCCTAGAGCAGACGAGACCGAACTCGTGTCCAAACGACTGGCCACACCTGACCCTGCTGCGTCAGTCGCCGTTTCCTGTTAGCGCCAGGTTTCAAATCACTGGCCATTGGCGTTGCAAGTACGTCATCGCTACAATTTCGAACGGTAAAAACACGTCCAGTCCGCAAACAGGCAATGCAAATTTTCCAAAGTAAGCAATTTCTTAAAACGTGCGCTTGAAATTGTGCGGGTTTTTTTTTATATATTTATAGAGTCGCCTCGCGAGATAGAGATTTACGGTAAGATGGAGTAAGCAGTCAAGTCCCCTTGTCTGAACGTTGACTTCAGCGACATTTCATTTGTTCGATCACTGTTTATCAAAATGCACACCTTGTTCTCGAAGTCAGTCTCTGAAGAACTCGGGAAAGTTTCAGCACACCTTCATAAACAATTAAAAAGAAGGAGGCTACCTCAGTCAGCAATAATTTTTGCATTACCTAAATACTATATAGGGATGAAGCTTAAAGCAGCAGCGGATGCATACCATTCGACCGGCGTCGAAGCAGGGCGCACATTTCCGAGAGCCACCGACTCGGCAATCGTATCTTGTCCGTATCAAATTCAAGACAGCAGGCTCTACTATCACAAAGGAACGACACCAGTAGCTGCATGTCTATACAGTGATTACATTGTGTCTAACGTTAACAAACTCAGCGCACGTCTTTCGCAGTTAGCACTTAACGAAACTGTTACTGGGGGTCAAAGACCGTCTGTCTCATGTAATTCACGTCCATAGCCGGGTGTTATAGGTCACTCCGAATGATTTGGTTAATCTTAGCAAAATTATCCGAACAACGTTGAGACAACGTCACTGCCAACGATACAACATGAGATGGCTCATTCTTCTATACATGACGGAACAACGCAGAGTGATATAATCACTGTTGTAAGCAGTAAGGACGCGAAAATAAAAAGGAATGTCACAGAACGCATCAGTCTCAGCAGATGAGGTTTCTGCGCTGACCCATAATAGTTGACCAGAAAGAGAAGGTACTACTCAAAAAGAGAGCGAGAACAAGAAAGGAGGTGGCGCTGCATTCCCTGGCTCCGTGGGTGTACACAAGCGCCTCGTCACCAAATTTTAACGGTCGAAAACTTACACTTCTCCGATTTATTTGGCCAACCGCACATTCTTTAAACATGCGCAATATATGTTCCACGCACACCACGTAAAACAAGGCAGTATAGCTACTGGGTATCGAGACCCCGCCAGGTCGCAATCAGAGAAGAACTCATCAACCGCTAACCCACAACGGCAGCGCGCCCAGTTGCAGCAGCAACCGCGAACGCGCTCGTCATGCACCCTTGCGAAGGTCAACGCCGAGCGTAGCACATATCAGACCGAAATTCTCGCGCGTGCAGTACAATGTACGCAGCGCTTGCGTTTCAGGAACAACCGGCCACCTGTGCTGGGAGACGAGAATGTGTGCGAACAGCGCGTTCACCCTGGCTGGTCATGCTTTCTTACCTGGTTTCCCTCGTTAGCTTTCTCGATGCAAATTCAACGCTGACGTAATCCTTTGTCTCAAAGAACATTTGTAGCGTATACAGTACGGCCTGCAGACGGAGGCATTTGTCAGCGAAAAAAAGAACGGAAACGGGAAAGTACTACATGAGACAAACACCGCCCGCTTTAAAGAAAGAGCAAGGACTGATGCCGTGGTTTATTATGGATGCGTAGTACTTCGCGCACAATACAGTTTTAGCCACGCCGTATCATCGTATACACATAGCCAGTGCGGTAAAATTTACTGTCCGCCAAAATGCAGCAGATCAGAGCCCGCGGATTATAGCATTACCGTATACAGTCAGGCGCGTTGCCGTGCGGTAGTACAAGAGTGATAAATAGATTAAATAAAAGTGCGCGGAGCCTAATTAACTTTCCACGGTATACACTGCGGAAACAGTCGAAGAGCTTGGCTTCAAGTCTTTTATGTCTATCTGAGTTTCCTTATTTCCTGTAGATTTCCTACCCAGAGAAACACAAACTTTATCCCCTGCTCCTCCCCCCCCCCCTTCTTCTATACAATGCATTTCAACTGCACTGAGTTCGGATTCGCCGGTAATCGAGCGCACATTTTCCACGGTGCACTGAACGACATAAACAAACGGTCGCTGTCGGCAACCGACACCTGCGCAGAAACGCGATATCGCGCCTTTCCCGCATCGAACAGGCCTTCGCTTCGGTCCAAAGGCGGAGGAACGGTCGAGCGACTACATCGCACGCCGTCCTTCGTTCTCTCCACGGCCGCCAGATCAAAGCTCACAAGGCCACGCGCTTGCAGCGAGCAGCCGTGGACTCGCTTCGGGCGAGCCAATTGACGCCTCCCGAAAGAGAGAAGACGAAGCATCAAAAAGCACGGAGCCTTGACGGACGTTAAGTTGCTGGAAAGACAGCCGATAAAGTTGATGGAATGACTCCCAGTGTTTACGGCCCAAAGCAACCACAGCGGCCATACTGCTCCGCATTAATTCGGACAGCCTGAATTTATTTAACATACGGCCGTACGAAGCTCCTGTCGAGTGGTCGTGGTTTAACATGAAAGCAAAACTAGGCACATCCGTCTTCGTGTGTTCCATCACTATCATAACGCAGCCGCTGCGGCTGGGTAACGAATTACCAACCTCCCGCACGGCCAGCAGAACGCCAGAGTCTCAGAGTCACCGCGGCGGGTATTCCGTGCTTAGCGGCACAAAAGGCATGACGCTACAGGTCCGAGCTTCTTGATATCTAGGGCAGGGTTAGTTAGAGAGAAATTACGCGTCTTGCTTGAGCACAGCAGGAAAAAAATGCTCATCGGAGTTGCAAGAAGCACGCGAGAGTTTGTGTGTGCAGAGCAGGTCACACCCGGCAGGTTACACTTAAAGCTTTTATGAGCTTGCTCGTCATGCAGCGTCAATTACGAAGCAAAGTACGACGACAGATGGAAAGAAGGAGCTTCACGACTTTGCCGCCTTGGCACACAACCGACCGACCGAAATACCACCCGACAGAGACGGGAGCTACACGAGACGAGCCGCCGGTCTGAGAAACGTTAGTTATGACCAACGTTTCTCCCGCTCGTTCAATATACGTGGCGTACGTCATGGACGGAGTGCGCGGTCCTACTTATCTAGCCAGGCGTCGGTCTCGCACGCTATCTAATCTCGCGGCAATTGCGCACGCGTTCACGGGGATGGTCACAGATGCTCGCACATGGCACTGCTGCTCTTCCACTATGCCAGATGGCGGCCGGACCTCGCGCAGGGTTGAGCCTTTACCCAACGACCCGGCGAGAGACGTCACGATGCGACGCGCGGAGTGGAGCTGCAGTCCGGAGGCGTGCCTCGTTATAAATTCGAGTACGGATTGGATTCATCGAGCAAAAGGCACAAGAACAGAGAGCGCATGCCATTTGTTCAACAAGATGTCTCATCGGGACTTTCGAGTGTTTAATTCGCAACGTCGGAGCTGGCGCGCTCGCACGCACGCACACGCACGCACGCGCAAAAGTAGCCAGGCGACCACGGTTGAGCGCGTACGATGAGCCTCGTATTGGTCTGGCTCCCCTTTGTCTAGCGATTGGGTGTGGTCGGGCAAATTGTTCGAGCAGATCGTCCGAGCAAAGATGAGAAACGTTGCTCGAAACAACACGAGTCCTTTTGCGTGACACGGCGCATTTAACTGATTTCCCCGAACTATATATGGGCGAACCTGACGTATCATTCGTTTGCTTTGCTGCAGTTTCCTCCGTCTGTGTAGCTTCGCGATGCCAGCTCTAGAGGGCGACGGCGTGCGGAGAGACATTAAAGAGCGACGGAACAAGGGTAAGGACCCGGTGGCATGCACTTCCACGTTCACGCGGTGCTGCTGCGATATATTCAATAAACAGAATGCGATTAGCCTGCATTCTTCTCGTAGTGCATGGTATATCGCTCTTGCCGGTATTGCGGCAGCCTGCAGCTCAGACGTTCCCGTGCCCAGGGCGCACAGTTGGAATGCTCGTCGTGGTGAGCAGACGCTGTACTCTCGGAGGAGAGAAACAAGAAAGAAAATCAGCACACGTGCACAAACAGTTCGCGCCTGCCTTCAAACTCAACGCGCGCGCCATAAGTCTTGGGCAAGTAAATGGAAGCAACATGGCGAACACGCCATGTATGCGAGACCGAAACATACCGGAAACGCTAGAAGTGCTACGCCCTCTAACAGCAATCCTGAGAAATACGGCGGCTATGCGTCGGGCCCGCCGATGCGCGATGGCATGCGCGCAACCAGTCCAGTCACGCCAAACCAGCACCCACGAAACTCTTACACGCACTCACACGGCATGTCCCAAGACGATTAATAATTTTAAAGCAATAAGGGAGACACAGCCAAGCCGCGCACATTACACCCACAACAGAGGGCCTTGAAGCGAATCCAAATGAATGTAAACGCAGTCTCTCGATCGGCCCAATACTCCTACAGCCATACTATTGTAGGTGCACCGGAAGCTTCCCGTGTATAGTGGCAACCGCGCCAGAACACGAGGAAGCAAGATATTGTGGGACGCACGACGTATTCGCGTCGCCCACCACACGCCGTCGCCTACACCCGAAATAAGAGCGCTGGCGTTTTGCTAATGCATACAAATGCGCGTGTCCTGCACGAGTGGGTACCGTCGCGCTCGAAAGCAGAAACACGAACATCCCTGCGCTCCAGTGCCGCCGTAGGCGGGGCGAAGCTTTGCTCATCACCTATATATTATATGTATACGTAACAAAATACGCCTGCTTCTGGCTCTGTCGTCGTGCGCGAAGACAGAGAATGTGCAGCGAAAATACATTTCAAAGAGGTACACGGGCAGCACCCATCTATACTTCTTCCCACAAGCCATTTGCATCACTGTTATGGTGCACCAAAATAGCACTGAGGAAGTTGTAAGACTCCTTAGCCAGTAGGAAAGCCCAAATGACCCTCGAGATGTGTTCATGCGCGCCGCGTCGTCTGCTGAGCCGCTGCTAAATGCGCGGTAGACAACGTCCACGCGAAAAGGTGCTAACAAGTCACATATCACTGGAATGTATCATGTACCAAGCAGAAACTAGACTCTCTAATCCCGTAATTACTCATATACTTGCACCCGGAACTGTGTTCCGCTGCGCAATGATATTGCCTGCGTACGGCTCGTACCTTCGGCAGTGCTGCAAATGACTTGTGAGATGGAGTATATATGCCAGATTCTTTCAAAAGTCCGCTATTTAATGGGAACGTTGGCATTCGTAAACGACATCGAAGACAAACATCGCGTGCAGACCTTTTGCTCGAGCATCTAAGGAGGCGTTCATGAGGGATGAGTTCCGGTTTCCCCCGAAGTTAGACAAAGCGGTCGGTATCCGCAATGCCCGTATAGGAAAATGAAACAGTCGCTAAACATTCTGATCGGTACAGCGCCAATGTACCCACACGCCTCTTCTCGCACCCTAAACGCAAAACGTGCAGGTGCCCCTCATAACGGATAGCTATAGGTACAAGTGATACCTCAATGAACCCAAACACCTCGCATGCAGTGGTCGCTTCGAGAAGTCGCGTTGACATAACGGGAACGCCCCGAAGCACGAATGCGTTTTTGCGTTCTGCCACACAGCTAGCTTGATCGCTTTACGATTGCTCTGCCGACCTTGACGATGCGAGATTACGTTGCCTACCGAATTCCGTAGTGTAAACATCGCGCTAATGCGTAATGTGCTCGCACGAGCTAACTGCGCTTGGCACGCTATGGCAACAGTATACACGACGCTCTTTAACTCAGTGGCACCTCTGTTGTGACGCGCACGTCACTTGAACTTATACGTACAATAACGCTCAGTTTGTGCTTCGTTCGCCAATCATACACCGTATGCGCTCAAGCTCTTTCATTCAAAACTGCGCACATGTACTGAAGTCTATGCTCAGCATCACCGAATGAAATATCCCATCGGCAGGCTTCACCGGCCGTAAAGATGTCATACACATATATCGGCCGCTTCCGCCGCCCGAGAAAGATATGGTGCTGCAACGGCGGATACACACATTCTGCGAAATGTGTCGGCCCTAAACGGCGGGAGCAGGCCAACAACCCCCTGCAGCCTTCCAGCACGTTTCGCGGACGCGCGGACTCTGCGCTTGGCATGACGCCAGGGAGCAGTTCTAGCCGACAGAAAGAACGGACCGTAAGAACAATGCCGGCCATATATATGTTACATTATATCTTCCCGCAAGAGAAAGAGAGAACGAGACAGGCTACAAGGCACGCAGATGCGAGCAAAACGCTACTCAGCCAGACACATAAATTGCAGGCGCGAAGTAAATAAATAAATAAATAAATAAATGCTAACGCGCTCGTAGCCCTCGACGTTACAGCAAAGCGCAAGAACAAAGTCGATCGCCGCCCCGGAAAGCGGAAGGCGTACATCTTGCGGCGTTTGGCCCGAAGCAACCGTAAAAAGCGACTCCGAATTTCCCATGTGCTGCAGCGCCCACTGCGTCGGCGAGAGCGCGGGTGAACGTCGGAAGTCGTCAACCCCGTGCAGATGGCGGGCGCGTCCAAGTTCGAAACGATCGAACGCGTTCCGAGTCGGACAATGGGAACGACTCGTCACAGGGCGGCGGCTCACGGGAGACAATGGGAGAGACCTTGCACCACCAAGACAGCGCGCGCCGACTCACGTGCGCCACGCGTTCGCAGGCCCCGTCTCGTGCTACGCACTCGTCGCACCTTCTCGCGCACCCAAATTACACGTAACGTTCCTGCGATCGTATTTTAAAACCATGGTGTAAAGGCATAGGCCAACGTTGACATCACATAAGATGTGTAAGGTCATAACTTTGTAGACTCTCCGTGGACTATCCTACAGCATTTACCTTATATAGGCTTTATATAGGTGTATGCAAATACTGTGGCATACCTATGTGATTTACTTAAGCTCTCTCTCTCTCTCTCTTAAAATATATATATATTCTAGAAATTCCTCTAAGGGCACAAGCTTCCTTCCTTTCTTCCATCATTCCTTTATTTATTTTAGCTTCAGTTACGATACATACGGCGCACAATGCACAGGACGAGGTCCTACAAAGACCTGTACTTAGACGCACAGGGAAACTGTAGGTTGGCTTGACATGCTACTACCATAGCTTCGTTGCAAGATTGCCAAAGAGAAGCCCTGACAGCGTTCTACAAGAAGCATTCGCGTGACGTCGCGAACGCCATATTGTTGTACGATCCACTGCTTGAGCAGGGATGCCGTGGATAAGTGGGCGATACAACGCACTGCGTTTTTTAGCGCGTGACAGCTGCACGACGTTATGGCCGTCGCAGTGACGTCAGTACGTGCTCTCTATATATGTAAAAATGGGAAGGCCCACAACAAGAGGCTGCCTATACTACTCAACACACAGAGGTAAGTGTGCAATATATATATATAAAGTACAATACCTTTTCTCTTTATTTATTTTTTCATTTTGTGTTAGTTGTGATAGTTAGCAGCCGTTCTACTGGTCTATTTACGAGATATAACACTTTTTTATATCCTACACCAACCGTAAAACGTTCAAACAAGATAGAGGGTCAGTGGTCGAACAAGTCACAGGCTAGGTCCAGCCAATTCCCTTACAGAAATCGTCATAGAAATTATGTTGCATTTCTATGAGTTTTAATATATTCAACAGACTTTCTGTTGCGATGCGATTGAATGCCATGTGCGGTTTTCGCTAAGGAACGTTTCAACAATGGGACTTGTCTGTGCCGGGGCTACAACTTGTCAGAACTTCGTTTCCAGCCCGAGATGGTATCCCTTGCTCGACCCCTGTTCCTCACTGCATAACGCGTAATACTACGGCTGTTCATCTGTAACAGCAATCTGCTGACAGCTCGAAATATGAAGCTTTCTCGTAATATGCGGGTACGCAGCAATGCAAACGAGCGGCAGCCCTTGAACAGTTGCTCCTCTGACATTTCACCTGACCCCTTTCATTCCCGTTTTCCTTTCTGTTTATTTATTTATTTATTTATTTATTTATTTATTTATTTATTTATTGCCTTCGCCACGTCCTTCACGGCCTTCGCCATGTCCGTTCACCGCGTTTTTTTTTTTTTTCGCAAATCAACAACAGCGAAGTAAACTCCACTGAAGGCGTGGAAATGGCGTGTATAAGCATCTCAAACACGACAACCGGTGAACTGTGCCCGCAGAGATGTTCAGGAATAGAATGCGCGGGCCGTGTTTTGCCCCTCATCATCGGTTTACGAGCATTCTCACTTCCTCAAAAAAAGTGCACGTGCGCGTCCTGCCAACGAAACACAAATCGCTGAAAGAAGCGAGCGCGAATCGCATCCTGCAGGACGATTACTATATTGCCGTCACAGTCGAGGCCTAACGAGCTGCATTTTAAGAGTGAACGTACCGCGGCGCGAGCACACGCACACACACACACACGCGCGCGCGAGCGCGCACACACGCACGCACGCACACTAAGAGAAGACTAAGAGAGACAAGGTTCATAAAGCACGCGAGGAATGTCTGCCATTTCTCGATTTTTCTCCCTCGGCAAGCTAAGTTCGAGAATGCGATCTACAGACGTCCGTTACGCGGCGCTGTAGTAAAGTAAGTGCAAGCGTACATATAAAACTGAAGCAGCGGCAAGGACGGCGCGCACGCTTGGTTGTAATCTTTTTTTTTTCATTTTTTACAGCGGATAACGCGCCACCCGCTTGCCTGAAAACGCGTCCGCGGGTAATTATGGTGTATGCGGAATATCGTTTTTCTCCTTTCCTTCTTTCTTTCTTTCTTTTTTTCTTTCTTTTTCTTTGGCCGACAGCGATGTTTGCAAAGCGGTGGCTGCGAGGGAGAGGGTGAGCGGTCATAAAATCTCGCTCGATATTTCGATAAGAAGAAGTAGAGAGAGAGAGAGAGAGAGAGAGAGAGAGAGAGAGAGAGAGAGAGAGAGAGAGAGAGAGAGAGAGAAAAGAAAGCAAGACAAAACCTGGAGACATGCGGGAAAAGAGAAAAAAGAAAGCTTACATTATGCACGACGTCGCTGCAGTGCATCGATCGCCCATGTGCAGTGCGCTCGGTGACTCATCCCGGCATCTTAGGAGACGGCGAAAAGGTCTATACAGCCTCAGACTAATTTGCTTGCGATTCCGGCGCGACGAGGAGCCGCCAAAGTGTACCGCCGACAAAATACACGCACATAACGTATGCAGTAAGTGCGCATCTATGGCTGGTTAGGATATCGCTATCGTCGCCGTACGTCATTAAGAGCTCACGATGATGAGCCTAACGAGGTCCAAAATTAATCTTAGTGCGAGGGCATTTATAAGACAACTTAAGAAAATGGCTGCGAGATAGTTTTCTGTTACCTTCTCTTTTTTCCTGCAGACGCAGTCAATATTCTCATACAACTGACAGCACGCCGGTGGTTCTGTGAAGAAGCACTATAGCTGATTAAAGAAAGATAAGGACTAAAAGTTAAAGACACGCAAAAGATATAGACGTCCGCATGGGGTCGTCGTCTAACGTTAAAGCACGGCGTCTGCAAGCTAACAGGCGAATGAGTAGAAGCAACGCAAAACGCTATGGCGCTCCAAGGCCGGCGACAAGAAAAATTAAGCGCAATGGCAACACCGACTGATAGGCACGCATAAGCTGAGAGTGCTAACAGATAGAATTTAATGTCGTAAGGTCAGGTTTAACGCGGTCCGCGAGGAACGCAGCATTGATTACGTATTCATTTTAGGCCCAGTGGCAACTTTGATGGATCCGATAAGAAGCAAAACTATATGCAAGTTGAGACTGGTAAATAATTCTTTGAAATTGCGTCACTGCAGATAAGGCCACTGCTTTCTGAACATCTTTCTTTCTTCGAACAGTCGCAGACTGGAACAGCCCTCCCGGATATATCATTGCCATCATCTGCTCATCTTTATTTTTTGCAACATATGACTAAACCCTTGGAAGTGAACAGCGTATAAGAATAGCTTAAACTTTTTTTTTTTGTACTGCTTAACATGGGTCATTGTTATCGTCATGTTTTTTGCTGTCGTGCTTAACAGTGTATATAACAATGGCCTGCTCATTGTATAAACTACAGTTTTTGTATTGTGGCATTACTTAACATGGTTCGTTGTTATCTTCATATAAATTAGCATGCAACCACCCCGTATGTAACACGTTACCCCTCTGGGGATATTTAACGTAATGAACAGAACTAACGAAGTCAAAGCTTCGCCTTTCTGAATTTCGCTCCAGAGAACTCAGCGCATGTATAGGTATGTCATTGCAACGTCACGAATTTCAAAATAGTTTTCTCTTATTTGGGAATTTATGGCGCCGCAATAGTTCCCAAAACTCACTCGGTTCAGTTACGCATAATTCCATAGAATGCAATGTAGTCTTTAGTTGCCGACAAATAAGATGTGTAAGGTCATAACTTTATAGACTCTCCGTAGACTATCCTACAGCATTTACCTTATATAGGCTTTACATAGGTGTATGTAAATCCTGTAGCATACCTATGTAATTTACTTAAACTTAAGGCGCGCGCAGACGCTGTCAAAATGCATGCCGTCACGGCGAACTTCAGGGAGGTGTCGCCACCCGTCTGTATACCTCCGCTTCTGCGTGTTTTCAGGATTACCAAGCCTGCTCTCACGATGAAAGTGACGCCAAGTCTGTGCAGTCAGTGCCTTCCTAAAGTTGGCCGTGACGTTGTGCTATGCAGAAGCGCAATGTACTGATACAGAACATATGTTAGCGTTTAGCGTGTCTTTAATCTGTGCCGAAATGACAGTACATAGGCGGTTTCTTTCTTTCTTTCTTTCTTTCTTTCTTTCTTTCTTTCTTTCTTTCTTTCTTTCTTATTTAACATTTCGCCACCATCGGAACGTGGCTGCCGGGGCCGGTATAAACGCTGCCGCAATCACGTGTATGCGCGCCTAGTTGCAATGTCGTCGTCGTCGTCATCATCATCATCATCATACTTTAAAGTCCACTGCAGGACGAAGTTGCAATGTACTTCGCCATTTCCCCGAACTTCACCAGGTAAAAAACGACCTTTTGCACAAAAGAAAGAAAGAAACGAACAGACAAACAAGCCGCGAGCAAACACACGAACAACGCACACGTAAGCAAATGCTATTGAGGACATATCACCGGGCTCGCACGCGCTGCTCCCAAAGATCGCACTCGTTCATTATTTCCTTCTTCCGCGCGGGAACAGGACACGCGGCGACGGCTTTGTCACACGCACTCAGATAGCGCACACTCGTGCCGAGACAATTGGATACGCGGCTGCTCTGGCCGGAGGGTCCCCGACGGTGGGAATGAATTCCCGACGAGCGAGAAGGCCGCGATTATCACGCGTTCCCAAGGCGAGTTCTAAACAAACGTATCTGTAATAGGCCGTACAGCACGCAGCGCCGACGACACGCATACAAGCGAAGGACAATGGAAAAAAAATGGGGGAAGGGGGAGGGGGGGTCCTATCTTGAAACGCTAATGACAGGGGCGCCGCGGCTCGATTGGTGCCCCTTCGGCGATCGTTGGCACTCCGAAAAGGAAACTTTGAAAACGGAGATTAGCATATCGGCTATAATGTGGAAGGGCCACCACGACGACAAAGAAACCGCGATGGGGGTATAGCGGGCGGGTTAGGCCGGGAACTGGGAACTTAAAACAAGCGTAAAAAGAGAAGGTTTGCACGACATACCAAAAAAAAAAAAACGAAAACAGAAAAGACAAGCGCGGAATTCAGGATTGATCCACTAAGAAATATATTGGCTGTCACATGCCGCCCAATTGAATAAAATCGCGCAGAGTTTCCGACAAAAATTGCGAGGGTGAACTTTGGCGAGTGTCAATGGGAGCTGCTAGCACAGCGGTCCAGTTTGAGTGTACTAGAACTGCAGTTCAGTCAGGATAAGAATGACGGACAATACATGGATTTGGCTAAACTTTTCCCGTTTGGCTTGACACGGTTTTGAGACCTGCAAACTAGTCACTTTCAATAAAATACCGCGTTATATAGATACATCAATTCAAAATGATTATGCGTTTGTTGGTCGTCCCTGGCCCTTGCACCAATGAAACCCTTATAGCACCATCATCATTCATATGCTCGTAGACTTATTGCCTTGTCGCTATTTTAGAGCACAGCTCTTAGGCGCCCATACCTGCGACGAGCGTCAGCGTCCTCGGCGTAACCGAGCGAAAGAACACAGCGAAGGATCACAGAAGGAACGCGGAGCGCAGCGGGGAATGAAAGACGGCGTTAGCGAAGAGATTGCGAGGAGGAAAGCGGAGGAGGAGAGTATGGCGAAAGCGTGAGAAGAAAAGCGTAGTGGCGCTGAGCCGTGCTCCCGCATGGGTTGCACAGCGGTTTAGGAGCATGATTTTCATTCTGCGCTTAGCTACTTCTCTTCTTCTTCATTCTTGACAATTCTTCTCAACTTCTACAGGCTTGCCTCCGTTTTTTTTTCTTTTCCTAATTGGCTTTTCTACAAATTTTCTTTGGGATGGCATTCGCCTCCCCTATTCATTTATTTTGATTGGTTTGCGCCTGCCATACCTAGCTGGTGGTGCGGGCTTCCCCACTTTCTTTTTCTTTCTTTTTTCTTTTATGGGGACAAACACAGCCATGGGTTGCAGAAAATAGCGCTAGCCTTTTGTCCTTCCCCACAAGAAGCACGTCTCCGCGCAAGACGGGCTCTGCAGCGACGATGGCTACGAGATTGCGCCAGAGTAGAGCGCGTCGTCTGTTTACCGATGACGCGCCACCGACGCTATTTATGGAAACCAAACGCTGCGTGAGCGGAGGTCTGTCTGCGGCGGCTGGCTGTGAATCGCGTGCACGCGTCACCCACGCGCTGCCTCTCGTGATCTCCCGATTAGCGATGTAGTCACGCCGCACTTCGCTCCGTTTGCAATGTGCCGCACGAGACAGATTGCCCGCGCCAGCCAATATATCGCGAAATGAAAACACGTATAGAGCTGCGCTCAAATTTTGCATTATGGAGTATCCTAATCGTCTTTGAATTTTTTTCTTCGCCTCCTCCACTTCAGAGTCAACTGAGTTTATGCCATTTGAACTTGGCGCAGACGCGACTCCGCCGAGAAGAGGAAGGGGAGAGATGCGGACACTCTCGCTCTTGCTCGAACGGGTCCAGGAGAGTGGGTATCTTGGCTGGCGGGCTTTGTTTTTTCGTACGTTCCTTTTTCTTTTTTGCTTCTTCTAGGTGAAGGCACAAAGTGCGAAGGGCGCGGCTATGCGCTCAGCGCACCACCGTAGGGTCCACAGACAAAAAAAAAAAAAAAAAACTTGTCCGCAGGCAGCTGCGGTTACCACTTTCACTTGGGAAACATCAGCGTGAACTTACGAAACGATGATCACGCAAGAGTGCTCGAAAGTTTGGCCCTTTCGTGAGCTAATTATAAGCCAGCACAAGCAGCTTGTCATGAAGTGGGTCTGCGCGTTAAGAGACTTGTGAGGTTGGTTATTATCATGTATGCCTTCGTTTCAGAATCAACGTACACTTCCCTTTGTCAAAACCATGCTAAACAATTAACTTTGTTTCGCCATTAATTTACACTGAACGTTACAGGCCTCTTTTTACACTGGTAAACTGGTCTTCAAAGAGATTGCTTATACAATTGCGTAATTCTTGATGCGTGATTTATGGCATTAAAATTATTTCTTCATATCTTTGCGTTTAAAAAAAACGTTTTTTTAGTTTCTTACGACCGCAAATAAAAAAAAATGACGACGCAAGAACGACTGAAGTCACAGGCACGAAGGTCAGACAAATACACGCACTACTCATAGTCCGCGTGGTATCTGGAAGACAGGGGCGCCAGAGTTAACTCTAGTAATTTTTGTACGAAACTATGCAAAATATTGCCGACATGATGTGGATTCCTTTTGCTCGATTCTATTTTTTTTAATTATTATTATCCAGTGTTCACGACCAACCGACATCGGTGGTCACGTGGGCGGAGCGTCGAACATTGACGAAGTGTGAAAAAGAATAACATTGGAACGGGCTCATTACATGATCGCTGCCTAAGTTTCATTGTTATTGCTCTTTTTTACCTTCGTGCCTTCTTCACTTAAAACAGTCACAAAGGGATTAACATTCCTTTCAAATATTCGACGATAATTAACTCCTGAAAGATACAAAATCAAGAGTAACGTCACATGCTCGCTAGTTTCTGTGCTAGTGCCTTTTATGCGTTCTTCTTTCTTTTTTTTTTATACAGTCCCATGCAGAGGCGTTCCTTGTTCCAAAGAAGCAAGTCTATTCCCACGCTGAGTGTGAAGCATGCACGATACTTTTTTTTTTAATTAAGAGTACTATGGAATAACAGGTCTTGCACTGACACTATTAGAAAGCTTTCTTCCTAATAGGTATCATGCCATCTCTATAAACAACTGTACATCTAGTCCTATAAACGTAAATAACATCAGGAAAAGCTTCGTCGATACGGCTGCACATAAGAAAGCGTTATATTTCACTCCTAAATTTTATTTCATTATTTGTTTCTTGCCAGAGCCAAACAGCTTCACGCCACAACGGCACGAAAAACTGACACTACACGCAACCGTATGACTCAACACGCCGAGCTACAATAGAAGGGCGCTAGGAATGTCGTGAAAGCTACGATAAATTACGTGTATAGCAAACTTCCCGCATCTTCGATCAAGCGATGCGTGAGTCGAAGCACGTCGACGAGTCAACCAGACAGCGCTGACATGCTATCCAGCGCCGGCTACCGCCTCGCAGACACATATCTCCCTACCTTGAGGCGTAGAATGATAACGCCAAAATTCATCACCGATCGAATGCCCTCAAGAACTAATAAAATTTAATTAAATGGTACGGTTTTACGTGCCAAAACCACGATGTGATTATGAGGCACCCCGTAGTGGGGGGACGCCGGATTAATTTTGACCATCCGGGGATCTTTAACACTGCATCCACCCTACGCACGGTACACGGGCGTTTCCTGCATTTCGCCCCGTCCCCCTCTAGAAATGCGGCCGCTGTGGCCGGCACTTGATCCCGCGACCTCGTACTTAGCAGCGTAACGCCGTAGCGACTAAGCAACCACGGCGGGGCCGCTCCAGAACCCTCACTCGGTGGTGAAGTTCGTGATGGGATTTCGGCAGTCAGGCTGCAGCGCATATAGCCGAGCGTAGCCGAGCATTCGTTTGGCTATACCGTATACGCGCGCCACAGCCTGACCGCGAAGGCCTGTCACGAAAGTCGATTCCCCCCACACTTGAAGCTGCAGGGCAAACTGCGTGCCGGTACAAATAAAGAGGAAATAAAGATGCGGCAAAGAGTCAAAAAGAATAGAAAGAAAAAAAAGAGAGGGTGGGTGGCTCAAAGCCGGCGAGAAGCGACCGCAGGAAGGCCACACACAGCTACAGAAACACACACGCACGCACAACAACGAGGCAGCGATGCAGCGCGCGCCCAAACGGAAGTGCGCCATCGACGCGTAACGGGCCACTTCCGGAGAGGAGCCCCCTCCCCCCTCTCCTCTCACAGGCCCCGCGTCGCTGACAGCACACGGTCAACAGCGTCGGCAGCAGCAGAGAGGATGGCACAACCGCAGCACGAGCACAGGCTAAAAGCGAGCGCTCGTGGTGTACAGTATGTAATACGGCGATTGTATACGAGGCAGTTTCAACGTTACGAGGAACATCTCCACAGCGTTCCAGCGCTGTAGACGTTCGAATTCAACCCGAATGTCTGTAGACTAGTGTTTCAATTGTGTAAATTTACTTAATTCGTCCTTGTAGGCAACTTCGAATTTGTATTAGTTCAGAATGTTTAGGTGTTTTCCCTAACAGTGAACGACCGCGAAGGTGCGCTCGCACGCACACGCACATTTGTAGACACCGAAGCGAGAGAGAGAGAGAGAGAGAGAGAGAAGCGGCGACGCAGCTGCAGCGTTGTGCCACTGGACACGTGCACAGTCAGAACAAGTTCAAACTCCAAAGGCTTCCCAATGTCTCGTTATTGTATATTGCTGCCGCTCGCGTTCGAGCGCTTTTTTGCACAAGCCAGAATGCGGATTTCCGCGTTTCATCTATCAAGAGATCTCGGACACAACGAACAACGAATGCCGTATTCGCTTATCGCGTTATTTCGTAAGACCTAAAGGTACATCTGCGCAACTGGACAACGAGGAAACGTTCCTGCGTCGTTTCAGCCAGGCTCGGTTGGCGACAAGGCCCAGAGGAGGATGGGCTTCGGAACGTAGAGGAGGAGTCAAAGGTAAAATAATGAAACAGAGAGAGCCGCGTCTGCAGCTTCCCCAAGTGCTCTCTCTCTTTCTTTCTCTCTCAGGCTCTGAGTCAGGTGCAACGCAATGCACGACTCGTCAACGGATGCGACGCTCACAGCTGCCACCATGGTTAGCAGAGCACTTCGGAGCTTCCTTTTCACTGCTCTTGCGGGTTACAGTACTGCCATGGCTTTCTGAACGAGTTAGGCCTATATGACGGGGCTTGCAAAACCTACGTGCAACAAGAATGAAGCATTGAAACGAAGTCATAGGCTATCCAAAAGAGCGCGCCATGCACCGCTGCAGTCAGGCCACACAGCGGCGAGAATATTATCGAGTATGGGGGCGAAATGCGAAAACACCTGTGTACTTATATATAGGTGCACGTTAAAGAAGCCCAGCTGGTCGACATTTCCGGAGTCATCCACTACAGCGTGCCTCATAATCAGAAAGTGGTTTTGGCACGTAAAACCCCAATAATTTAATATTATCGTGTATGCATGCACTGGAGTGAATGCGCGAGCTGTCTTCGAAGCTCTAAGTAGTCGAACGAACGAACGAACGTTACTTTGACTGTGCACTATAAAGAAACAGATATCTTGAGAAAGCGAAAACTCGCTGCCTATCAAAGAAGCGCTAGCTTCTGCAAAAGCCCCGATACTCCAGGTTTGCGTTAATTAGCAAAATAATTCAAGACATTAATGCAGTACATAGTTGAGAAGAGGCAAATACCAAAACAAAACGTGCGCGGCTTTAGTGCTTCTTTTGTGCGCGGGCCCTCCCTCGCCTAGCAGACTAGCGCGAGTTGCATGATGGCGAAGACTGCAATACGGCTTGGCTGCTCGCAAATGAATGTGCCGGTTGCCGGGAAACCATATTTAGGGTGGCTACCGTAATGACTTTTATCGCTCGAACTTTGTTGTATGGCGTGATCCAATACAAGGCTTGCATTTACAGTGCAGGATTTGCACAGCAGATATCGCATTTGAAAAATAATAATAATAGAGGTAACCAATAATGACCGACTTAACACTGTTCTCTTATGGCATTGAGCTAGTTTCCTGCTTGTTCATGTTCTGCATGTTCTTGCAATCCTTCGATACGTCTTGCCCTTTTTTGGTTCATCTCATATTCAAAGTACGCTAAATCTTGGAGGTGAAGAGAGTTTCGATTTATATACGAAGGTTTCTGCATTCGAGTGGCGCTGCAGCAAGCGACGGTAACTCTGCAACACCCCCGTTTCCAGCGTTCAAAATTATTAGTAATCGGTAGGTGAGTTAGCGCAAACACGCGATTCCATTATGACCCTGCATGACAACGAATTCTCCTTTGTAATTTGTAACCTACAGAAAATTAGCGGCGACAGCTTCTGTTGCCGAGAAGGAGGTCGCGGGTAAGATTGTTTGGTGCGAAAGCCGCATACCGATGGGGGCGGAATACAAAAACGCTCGCGCACGAAGCTTTGGGTGCGGGTTAAAGAAGACCTAGCGGTCAAAATTAATCTCACGCCCTCTTAGTATACAGCGTCTTCCAAAGCCCCAGTGGCCTTTGTGACTCAATCAATCAATCAATCAATCAATCAATCAATCAATCAATCAATCAATCAATCAATCAATCAATCAATAAAAAATTCATGTCAGCTTTGCAACAACTTCAAGTGTTCCTCAAAACTATTACGTAAAGATATATGCAAACGGCTTTCTTTTTCTCAGGCACCCTAATTTCCCTGGTTGAAATAAACAGCTCAACCGCTTTCCGCTGATCACTGTTCAAAGACGGTACTATACGAACGAACTAAAGCCATGTTAGCTAATGCTGGCACGTGCGACAGCAGTCGAGTCCCGCAAGCCGAGCAACGAAAACGAAAAAAGCGACTAAGAGAACGCTAGTTTCGAAGAACGTGCGATGCCTAGCAAATGTTAAACGTCGTCCGATACGCTCGTCGGCGATGGTTCACAGACGACCGGTTCCGAAGAAGCAGCATAGTGTCGGGGGGACGAAGGAGGCGTCGTTCTTTTTAGTGCATCTGTCTCACAACGACGAAGTGCGGCGAGCAGTCTCCGGCGTCCGCCCATTCCTCAACGCCCGTCGTTCTGTGCCTCCCCGATTCAAGGCCTTCGGCATGCCCCGTGTTCCTCATAACGTCGCGATGCGCGCCATGCCGTCACTGACAATCGAATCACTTGTTTAAACGCTTCAGCGGAGCACGTTCGCTCGCTGCGAAAAAGAAAATTTAGAAGCAAGCAACTAAGCACGGCTGTTTCAAGGCTGGTCGAGTACTGCAAGTGCCGCACGTCTCATTTCGCGTGCAATCTAATTATTTTATGCGCAATATAGACCGTCATCGTCCACGGCTACAAAGGCGTGTTGATTCGCGCGAACGACACCTCTGTTATATACCACGGCCTATCAGGCGACTGCTGGTCCGTCGTGCATGCCATGAAAACTGGAACGTCGATCCATGAGCTACGTGTATACGTATACACATTAGCGAGATCGGCAGACTCGGAACCGTGTCACCGTGACGAGCCCGCCTCGCGTGCCTGCCATATGGACACGAAGCTTCGCAAGCGTACAGGCCTGCGAGTCGTGGCGCCGGAACGCGATTAGAGCACGCGATCGATCAGACTAGAGAACACGACCGCGGATGGGGCAGATGTGAGGTTGCGATTGATCGCTCCGACGTGTCGCGGACATCGATGTTGCCGGCCACGCGCTTTATCTGCGACCGCTCGGCATAAACGCCGCGGGGAAGCCACACAAACACACATCACACAGAGATGTGAAACTGAAGTCGCACTGCGGTAGCTTACATATAGCGAAGCACGAGGTCTGACCGTTTTCCTTCTTTCCATATAATCATAGTCCTTGAGACGTGCTCGATCGAGGACTACAGCAGAGCGCATTTCTCGGCCTAATCATTTGTGTCTTCTCAAAGCACTTCGTATATTCGTATACGCAATTGTGAATAAAACCGCTACAAACACGGGACGGAGGGAGACTACAACACAGGGCGGTCCTCCCTCCGCCCCGTGTCTGTAGCGGTTTTATTCACTATGTCTCACAGACAGGCCTACAACTTTACCTGCTGGTAATTACTCACACGCATGTACTGTGAACACCGACTCATTTCGGGTTCCGCCACGTGTGATATCATACAAACGGTGACGGATGTTTCAGGCCCGGAAATCTTTCAAACGCGGTACGTTTGGACCCTCGCGTATCCGGATGTAGAAACATTTCTTGCCTGTAGAGAAAGGGCGTAATCACACACAACGTTCCTGACCGTCCACTCCAGTTTTTCCTTAGACCCGCGAACTAAAGTCATTACAGCACGCGAGAGCGAGCAAGTGCAGCCGACGTCTGAAGAGCAGCAGCGCACGTAATAAACCACGCAAGGCGCGGCGGCGTTGGCTTGAGCCCACACCTGCTCGCATATACTTCAACGCATAACGGCACAACGCCAACGTTTCGGCCCGAGGCAGCAAATGCGAGATAACGCACGAGAGCCCAGCGGGACAGCGTATACGCCAAGCCAGGAAGAGCCTCGGCGACTGGTCTAGGTGGGAAGTAAGGGCGTGGAAAGGGGGTGAGCGAGCGAGAGAGCAGAGTCCGAACGCGGCATCAACCCACGCGGCGCTCCGGAGCCCGAGAGCAAACAAGGCAAAAAAGCGAGCGCCGACGCCTGCGCGGGTGTAGCCACATGCACCCGTCGCGAGCGACGGTGGAAGCGCGGTTAGGGCAGCAATCCCGTCCCTGACGCGGCGCCGCTGCAAGAATCCGCAAGCAATCGCACCGTGGCCTTTCTTCGGCCTTACCCCCCCAACTAAACACACCCAGAAGGGATGTGCCGGAGAGATTCTGACGAGGGTATTATGGGGAAGCTCACCGACCCAAAGAACCCCGATGTCGCAGCAGTAAAGTAGCATACGAGCTAGCTGCTACGCTATGTGTGGTATATCTACAGTATAGATGGGGATAGGAAACACGCCGAGTAACTGCGAATGGCTGTGCCCTCCGTGTTCGCTGGCTCGATTGCTCGAGGCGTTGGCAGTGTCGCAGCAGTTCCGAGGCCCGACTGAGTGCGAAAATGCGAGAAGCTATAGCCCCGTTAATGAGGGCCCGCTCTCCGAACGGTCGGCTTGGGATCATCGAGGGCTTCTGCGGTTGCCGTTTGCGGAATGCGCGCGGATGCTCAGTTACCCGTGCGCGTGTGGTGAGCTCGTCTCGATAACTTTTACCACGACGTTTCTTTTACACTTGAATGACTCCGTTTCACTTGGATAGGATGCCACCTGGCAGGTATATAGAGCGCTCAGCAGATTAGCTGCGCTATCGTCTGAAGGGAGGTAACTTGATACGAACGGGTTGATTAATGATGGGGGGGAGGGATCAATGTTTGAGAGAGGTCGGATGAACTATGAAGGCTGTGACAACGCCGGGCCCGGGCGACGACACTTTTGCGCTCGTTACACGTTGAAATGCCAACGGAGTCGTCTTTCGGAGACCCGAGTGCGTCAGTATCACGTCGGTAACAGATGACAGTATGCTACGTCGTCATTCTTCAGGACGGTGAGCAATGCGAGAACAAGGTAAAAGCTGGAGCCAAAGTTTCGACAAGTGGACTTTTCTTCAAGGCGACATAATGTTTTCCTCGGCACAGTATACAGGGTGTCCTACGTAACTTGAGCCAAACATTAAGAAATATGCAAACGCCACGTAGCACAGAACAAAGGTAATGTTGTTTTCCGTTGCTTGGAGATACTCAATATTTTTTTATTCTGTCTGATTAGATAACTAGTCTTAATCAATTAACCAACTTCTCAAATATTATAATTAGATGAAAAGTGTCAATGAGAAAATTGTAGAGCGACATGAAAAACTCCCGGTACAGCTTTCTGTTGCTCAATACGCGCTACATAAAAGTGTTTTTTCGAGCGTGAAAGAAGTCCGCAAATGTAAGCAAAATTTCCGCACGACTGGCCGCTCGGGGCACTTTGCGTGTAATCGCGGGCTTCTTTCACGCTCGGAAAATCTTTTTACCGAGCAACAGAAAGCTGTATCGGGAGTTTTTCATGTTGCTCTAGAATTTTCTCATTGACACTTTTAATCTGATCATAACGTTTGACAAGTTGATTAATTAATTGTCTAATTACGCCGAATGAAAAAAAAATCTAAGTATCTCCAAGCGACGGCAAGCAACATTATACCTTGGTTAGGTAATGTTTAAATCCTAAAGCGCCCTTTGAAACGTATATGCCCACTGGTCGAAATGTCTTGTAACTTATGGATGAGGTACGATTCTCGGTATTTTCTGTCTCGCGCAGAACGGCTGACTGTAGGATGTAGAGTTTAAGCTCATCAGAGCTATGACCTGGTTGGTTGAAATGCTGGGCGACGGCTTTGGGAATCTTTTTAGCTGTGTCCGCACCATGTCTGTTTATTATTCGCAACATCGGAAACGGCGCACTTCTTTTTCCTTCTGAAAGATTATGCACTGCGCAGATATGTCATTCAAACGGTATAATCAGACCCCACGGGAGCCGATGGTACATCTTGTAAGTGCTATACCTTGGTAATATCTTCAGCGGCTTGCAATTCCACCAGAAAACTTTCTTCTCTCTCTCCAATCACCGAGCGCACGCACGCACACACACACACACACACACACACACACACACACACACACACACACACACACACACACACACACACACACACACACACACACATACATGCACACATACATACATACATACATACATACATACATACATACATACATACATACATACATACATACATACATACATACATACATACATACATACATACATACATACATACATACATACACACACAGGCACCGAAATCACCGCGGACGTACAACCAGCAATTTCGAGATCCAGCGGCTTCCGCACGGAATACAAAGCGCCCCTCGTGCAAGCGGAGCGTGCGATGCGCCTCCTGGAATGGCGACGGCTTTCGCTCTCGTGCGAGACGGTGCGAAAGAGAGAGAGAGAGAGAGAGAGACAGCCAGAGCGGGAAAAGAAAGGAAGGCCGCATATTGGCTGCGGATATGTCCTACACAGCGCAGTGCCCGGGGTCTTCGTGCTCCACTGCTTCGGAGCCGCGGGCCAGAATGCAAAGAATGTTTCACAAGGGACACCGCACACGTATGCGTGCACACCGTTCGTGCGCGCGAGCGGTAGAAGGACGCATGCGAGGCATCTCGCCCGGAACACGACCGTTCGCGATCGAAACACACCCCGCCGCCTTCGCGTGGTGGTCGCGTCTATTCACATTCCAGCGTCTGAACGAAACCTCGAACCATTCCCTTCCCAAACCGCCCCTCATATACTGGGATATATAAGGGGGGGAAAAATGCAGCAATCAGACCTGTGAACGAGGCACACTAATTTAAAGAGAAAGAAAAAGAAGGAGATAAAGCAGGTACAAAAAGATAAAGGATATTGGCTGCTAATCACCTGGAATGAAATAACGCCGCAACGCAAAGTTCCTCAATACACGAGCACTGAAGAGCGTCAACTTATCTCGAGAGTCGAATTAATGCACCGCTGCTCACAAGTTTTCGGAGTTCAACAGTTACAAAAAATATTAACTTGCTCGCTGCGATCGGCGGAAGCATTCTATAGTGAGCGGGGCACATGAAGTCGTATGACAGAACGTGAGCGGGACACTTGACACAAGATACAATGCAAGAGTTCCGCTTGTAGACAGATGTCAATTAAATGTACCAGTGACTTTCTCCGACAGGCATCGGTGTGTCGCCAGACAAAGTTTTAGTATATTTGCAAACGTGTGGTATATATCGTCCGCTTTACACGCGAAATACAAAAACCGCGTATAGGCTCAGTCGCTTCAGCTCGAGTAAAACTACCTCGTACAGGGAGGCAAACCCATCCAGACCTATATAGTATTTGCACAGATTCGACAGGCACATTTCAGTCTGCAAAGCAGATTCGGCACCTTTTCGTCGCATTCACGTTGACGCTATGGAAGCATTGGCCGTACACCGGCAAGTATGTAGTACGTCTTCCGATACGATACGCGTCGCGTCGGAAAGACGACCGCTTCGAATGTTGGAACCTGTTGGAGAAACGCTGGATTGTTGCTAACAGCAAACGTATATCTTATCACTTATCAGTCATATACAGTGTCTCGCAGCAGCCAGCAGTTGGGCTGACGCCTTGTCACTTTCACGCCCTGTCGCCAAGCCAACCATTTGGTAGAGTTTAGTTTGAAATCGGCATCTGCTGACGCGCACGCCACGCGAGCGGCTGCCCGCTCAAAAAAAAAAAAAAAAAATTAAGGAAGATGTAGCAGGGGCTCGCAATTTCTGAAAATGATAACGTCAACTGGGAAGAAAAATTCGGCATTTGAACTGAAGGCGTTAGAACAGTAACTATTATTTTGTTTAGGCGACTTTGGCGAAGTGGCTGATCAGTCATAGCGTGGGGGAAAAAAATGCCCCAGTTTGCGGAAAACGACTGTCGACGGAACACCGCTGGGTAGTATCTCGCAGCCTGTCTTTCCTGCTTCTTTTTTAATATATATATATATATATATATATATATATATATATATATATATATATATATATATATATCCTGGCCCTGGGATAGCCTCGGACGTCCGTCCGCACGCGCAATCGCACATGCCATGTGCCTCGTGCGGAACGGCACACTCCCGCGCACGGGCGATGATACTACGGAGATGCGGCGGCGGCGGAAGCACTGCTGCTGCAGCATCGGTAAGGCCGCGAGAGAGAGAGAGAAAAAAAAGCACAAATGAACGATAAAAAACAGCACCGGCGCTGTCGCGGCCCGAGGGAGGCAGCTGTCGCGCGCACACGACGCGCGCGTTTTAGCCTCGGGCAGCGCGGTACAGCGACGCGCGGCAGACCACCTCGCTGCAACGCTGACACGCAACGCAGCCCACGAAGCACGCACAAAGAGCCATAAGCGCGCTCGGATCAAAAGTGCCGCTATCAGGCTCCTGAGTGTGCCTACAGGCCCCGCAAAAGTGTTGACCGATCCCCCCCCCCCTTTCTTTCTTCTCATTACTGTCCGCTTTAACGTATCCGCCGCGAGCTAGACCACGCTAAACAAAAGAGGAATATGTTGTGCAGAAGTCGTACATTACATTCCGTGTTAGGTGGACTGCAAACGGAACCCTGAGCCAATCTGCGCTGCAAGTTTTTTTTTCGTATCATGCCTGCTGGGATGTTTCCCTCTCCTCCTCCTCCCTACATCCCGTTCTCTGTCTCATCTGTCCTCCCTTTTCTCCTTCTATCCCCGTGCTGCGTACCACGTACCGTGGGCATTCCGAACCTCACGCAAATTTATCGTGCATTTGTGAATACCAATTCACGCATTACTCGTTCTCAATTTACGCTTATTATAGTCGATCCATTCCTTTGTGTCCGCCTTTATAAGTACGCCTGTCTGCGGAGGCTTCGGGCTGGGTCGGCCCCGGCAGTTGCAGCCACGTGGGCATGGGGGTCTACATCTGAAAGCCCTGTAACGTGTCCGAAGCGCCCGGCTACTGCCTTCGGCGGACACTCACCACCTACGATGGCTGTACCCGTGGTACTCGTGATATCATGCACGAGATGCTGCATGCAGGGAGGCCACATTCAAGCATAATGTTGCAGGCGACTTTACCAGTTCGACAATAGACAACAGTACGCAAATCAATCGTTGTAGATCCTACATCACGTAGAACTGCATGCGTTTCTTACGTCACTGCTTTTATTTTTCTTTCTTTTTCATTTTCTTAAGTATTTTGCGGAATATCCATCAATATATATGTATTCCTTCATATCCGCCGTCCATATGCTCCCCATATGATAGCTTTCGCAGAGCGTCCCAGTTTCCCCGTTCCTATTTCAAGCAGCGCTCTCTCTCTCTCTTCTTAGCCCTCACGTGAATCGAACTACAACAATAACAAAGCGCCACACGAGCGCCGAATGACAAATGCACCGGGAAAGCGCGATAGCGTGATCCGGCCGCGGCATGGCCGTCGCATGAAACACTGTCGCGGCAGCGGACAACCGCATACAAACAGCGCTTATGAAATACGTATACATACGCGCGCTATAGCGACGCGCGGCGAATGGCAACCAAACATTCGTAATGTCCCCAGTGTCGCGCATGCCGTATGCAGGAGGCAATGTCGGTGGATGGCAGTGATAGCGTGCGCCTCGGCTTTTATAATATGCGCATTACATGAAAGGCATCTGGGCGCCTCAGTATACAAGTTGTCCCACATAACTTGAGCCAAAGCTTTAAAAATGCGAAGCACTCCGGACGCCAGCTGAACCGAATGCATAATGTTGGCACTGGCCTGTAGTTACCCTGGCCATTTTTTATTTTCCCCTTAACTAACGGATTAGTTATGTTTATTTAATCAACGTTTTAAGTATTGCCTGCAGACCGCAAGTGTGGTACGCAAAGTTGTAGAGCACCTTGAGAAACCTCTCAATAAATTGTTTCCAACACGATATAACTCAGTGGTTCTTTCTTCCGCGTTCCAAAGAAAACCCGCGAGATATGAAAAAATACCACGTGACGAGGAGATTGCGCACTGTTATTGTGCTGCTCTCAAGCGTGCGATGGACGAACAAGGTCGGCTGCAGCGAGACTGGCCCGTGACAGGGCGTTATGCCTGGTGTAGGTATCTGGGCATGCGGCTTTTATCGCATGGCGGCGCAAATGCGTGCTGCTGGCCGAGCGGTGCCGAAGCGATAAAGCGTCCAAGGAGACGAAAGAGAATAAGAACATAGCATAATTTTTTTTATGCTTGAAATGGGGGGCAAGAGCTGGCAGCCTGCCGACGGAGTGTAATGGGGTTGTGTGGGGAGGCGGCGCTAGGGCCGGAATGATTTTCCACTGACCTTCAAGTCCAGAAAGCGCCCTTTATTTATAATGCGTGTTCGGAGAAGCCATCAGCTGCTGCAATGCATATTTGGCATCTCGATCATAGGCACATATTCTGAGGCGCTATTGATCATGGTATCAGGGATGGAGTTGCAGACATGTCTTATTTTTTTCTTTTAGGTTCTCTGACGTTCTGGTTTGTGTCCGGTACACTTGATCCTTGACGCAGCTTCAGAGAAAGAAATCGAATGGAGTTCTGGCGACCGTGCCGGATAAACAATGGGCCCATTCCGTCCAATCCACTGCTGCGGGAATACTTCACGCAGCCATTTGCAAGCTTTGCTGCTGCCGTACGTGCGCTGGAGCACCATCATGCTGACACCAAATATCCTTGATCCCAGCCAATGGAACTTCGCGAAAAAATCCTCAAACGCCCCATCAAGGATGTTGACGTATCTTTCGCCCGTAAACGTGTTATCAAAAAAAAAAAAAAGTACGCGCGGCCAATGATAGCGCCACCGTAAATTCCACACCATCCATTAACTGACCGCTGATATTGGTGATGTGTCTTTAAAATCCAGTGAGGGTTTTCGTCGCTCCAATAGTGAGCGTTGTGGATTTTCACTTTGGGCATTACGTGAGAAGGTAGCTTCATCGGTGCACAGTATTTTGTTGACAAAGCCTGGGTCCTCTTATGTATTGATTATAATCCAGCTTGCAAAGTCCTTTCAATTTTGGAAATCACGGGGCTCCGACATCTGGTGCAGCTGCACGTGGTACGGATGAAGTTGCCGCTTCTCAAGTACTCTCCACAGTTCAGAATTTGACATTCCAGCTTCAGCACCCACACTACGAACACTTGCATGTGGGTCTGAAGAAAGCTTTGACAGAATATCTGTCTCCACGTCCTCGCCCAGGATTGAAGATTTATGTCGTTTCTTCCTTAAATTTCCCAGTCTGTCTCAGCGTTTCATATTCATGCACAATCTTAATCGAGCTCGGACGCGTACCTGGATGCTAGCGTTGAAATAGCTCAACAGCGCGCCTTCTACGTCCACTTGACGCCCCTAGAGCCAAAACCATATTCGTTCTTTCCTCATATGAGTAAGCCATATCTGCTGCTCAACTTTGGGCACAGCAAAATATCGTTGCTGTGGAGAACATGCAGGGATACGGGCGCCTGAGGAGCACTGGGCCGGTATTTTGTAGCGATGCCTTTTCCGATTCTATGCTTTTTCAGGCTTTTCGCGCTTGGCCAGTGGTCAGAGCGACGGCCTGCCCACATTATCAACGGGATCAGGCGGCCGTGTGTGATGGATGATAAGAATAGCATAGAATAAGGCATAAGGCATCGCTACAAAATAGCGGCCCTGGACACACCGCACTTCGCTGGGATTGGTTCAAACGAGGTACATAAAGTATGCTCTACATCCGGTAAACAGGAACAGCCTGCGGGCGCACTCTCTCAGGGACTGACGCGCCGGTCACGGTGCACAAGTGTGAAGCCAGACGCGGCCACCCGATACTGCGACCACGAAGCGATGCGCACGTGCGGGGTGGGAGGTCAAAAACGAACATCTGGTAGATAGTAAGTGTGAGAAGGAGAGCAGACGGGGCCAGTGCGAAAAGAATCATCGTCTGAAGAAGACATGCGTAATCTTCCTTGAATATAGCCAAGTTTTTTTTTTAACCTTTAGTTAATTTTGTCCCCACGTGATTTATCTGCTGTTATTCGAGCCCTAAGGTTTAAAGTTGTAGCATCATCGTTCAATTCGAAAACTACTATAAGGTAATTTGTGTACAAAGGCAAAATTGTAGCTGCCGTCATCGCCTTCCATCGTTCCCACGCGCTTCGCTCTTTCCTTCTTTCAAGCATAATCGAAATGCTGCTTTCGGCTTTTCTTTTTCGTGGCCTTAGACGCTTTATCGCTTCGGCAACGCTCGCCCAGCAGCATGAATTTGCACCGTTATGCGATAAGAGCCGCATGCCTAGATACTTACACCAGGCATAACGGCCTGTCGCGGGCCAGTCTCGTTGCAGCCGACCTTGTTCATCCATCGCACGCTTGAGAGCAGCACAATAACAATGCAGAAGAGCCCCGCCACGTGGTATTTTTTTTTTTTCGTATTTCACGGGCTTTCTTTGGAACGCGGAAAAGGGGACCACGTGAGATACAGCGTGTTGGAAATAATTTGTTGGGAAGTTTCTCAAGGTGTTCTACAACATTGGCTACCAAACTTGGGGTATAAAAATAGGCTGAGTAACTCTAGGCCAGTGCCAACATTATGCATCCGGTTCAACTCGTGTCCGGAGTGCCTTTCATTTTTAAAACTTTGGCTCAAGTTATGTGGGGGCAACCTGTATGAGAACGCTGTGTATGTGTGCGTGCGTGCGTTTTGTTCTTCCTCGTATTCGTGCGCTAGTTGCGGTACACCGAAATACCTTCATGGTATACCAAAAAGCCCAAATCTCATCCTTCACGAATGTACGGCCGATTGACAGCTAAAGTTTTCCACAACTTCGCACACTACAATCCTGGAATTTATGTATGCAACCTGGTAACCAAATATACGGGGAAGCACGCATTCACTCCACATTTTAATTCGAGGGAAGGGGCATTGTTTTTAACAGGATCTTATAATTGCGAGACACATTACAGTGCATCGGCGTGGGAGCTTGTCGGTAATCCGTAAACGTGCAAAGAAAACGCAGCTGCGTTCTGCCATGGTGGTTGCCGTATCTCTGCTCCTCGCCGATGGAAGCCCAATTTTCAGACCTCCACAAGTCTTATCTGAGCTGTAATCTGCGCTCAAATACCATCAAACAATAATTCGATGTTCGCTATAAGTTTGGACGGAACTTACACACTTCCATCAGAGATACTAAAGCGCGAGCCATCGTGCCAAGGCGTGCAAAAGTGTTCGACAATATGTATGGTATATTCAGTCGGAAAAGCAACTCGATGCTCATTCACACGTTAAGCTCGAGCGCACACACGACAAACAAATTCGGTGTATACCTCCCGTATTGCTTGCCCATGTACTACGTTGACGTCCTTCTTTAAATTCTTTCTTGCGAAGCGATTATACAAAGAGCAAGCACTTCAATTCCGTTTCTAGTGCACCGCAGAACGACCATAAGAAGTGAAACAAAACAGAACATGGGCAAATAAAGTGACTATATAACTTTGAACCGCGCAAGCAGACAATAAACCTAGACGCCACCGCCGCTATATCGACGTACGACACGATCTGAATACCGGCGCTGTTTCGGCGGCGGCGCAATAACGGGGACGCGGTGGCGTGTGCCGAAATTTGAGCAGACGCTTGAACAGAGAGAAGGAACGATACGGGGACGAAGGCAATAAAATCGAAAGCTTTTAAAGCCGAAGAAACCATTTCAGTCTTTCATGGGGCGCTGCTACCTTTAAAACCCCCGGCTGCCACTGCGCGTCTCACGGTTTCGGCTGCATTATTATTATTACGGCAAATAGGCGCCGTGAGGACAACACGTATATAAAGAATAAGTGTTGTGCTAGTTTTACGACGTAACATCCTCCTGAAGCCTTAAGGGCATTTTTATGTGCCACCAATTTTTGTCGCACTTTTACACTGTGTCAAAGCAGTGTAAAATCAGTTTTATTAAAGCTATAGCTATCTTTGCCTACTTGACGCATTTCGTATGTTCAAGCGGACGATCTTCTCGCATGCATGATAATTGTACTATAAACAGGGCAAAAATTAAAGCGTAACAAATAAGGTGGAGGAGAAGGAGGAGGAGAGCGAAAGAGCAGAGAAGGAAGCGCAAGTGCGCTGGAGGACATAAATGGGCGCTTCATTGGTTGGGTCAGGAGACAGAAGCCGCGCATGGCATGACGTCACCGAGATCACGCCTTGCCTTAGCACTTCACCGGCAGCACGCGTCGTGAATCACTATATCACACGCTATATAGTGTGATGTCTTACTTGTTCTTATTATTATGCAGATGTTGCTCGGCGCAAGGTCCGGCTATTGTATCGAAATGTCTTGATTGTTAGGTTAGATTCTATACACCGATAGCGTCCCGACTGATCTGATTACATGCACATAAGGGACCGTATTTTGAAACGATCCACTTCGGGTGAAGCGATAGTTCACCCTCAGGCGCGTGCAGATTGGTTGTCTTAGCAAATCGGGTGAGCTACGTCTTCCGATTTCGCTCAACCAGCGAATCAGCGCGCGCCTAGCTATAGGTGACGGCGAACTATCGCCGAAGTGGATCGTTTCAGAATACGGCCACAGGTTAACCAAAGGATGGTGTGGAGATCTAGACAGGGTCACCTAAGAAAACTATAGCTGACATTTACAACGACCTACGGTGGTTTCTGCCACAACTTTTTAACAATTTTTTCGCCTCTGCGTTATGAATTCTTCGCTTTGTCCGAGATAATGTGCACTGCAATGATAAGGTGGAAGCTTGGGCGAGTTGGTGATTCAACATCGACATGCGTGCACAGCGCAAAAGACGAGGACTAAAAGGAAGAACACAACGCATGTGTTCAGTTCTTCTTTTCAGTACTCGTTTTTTGCGCTGTGCACACATGCCAGTGCTATGGACGTTCACCTCTACAGCGGGCCTTCCTGACCGCGCAGAGGCGCTAGAAAATCACATATGGTCCAACACGCGTGCTCCACAGAAATGCTGAAATATGTTATAACACATGCGAACATACATGCCAGAATATGTGCGCTCACATACACATCTTCAACTGGTGCCGTAAAATGTGTTTGCGCTACATCCTGTCATAAAAGCTCCTGACAAGACGTCAAACCACGCGATTTTGACCATGCACACTACACGGTATAGATAAGTAGATGGCAGCATGGACAATAAGACTATCTGAAAGATGGTTCTCTATGGCATCGGAACTCATATTTGAATCGCCGCTGCGTCCATGAATACATTGCGCGAGATACATGAGAATCCGGTGAAATCTCATGTCACCGCTCCCCAGGAGGACGCTGAGGATTCGTACTTTCTTGTTAACACTTTATTATGTATTCGTCACTGGCAACAACCGCTTCGCCCGATGCTGCAGTCACATTCGAAAAGAAATAACTGAAACACCGTGGCCACCGCGCTTTAATTTTCGCTTAGAAGTTACGCACAGAATTGCGAAACTGTGAACCTCTGCAGTAGTCATGTCGCTTATACAGTCCAACAACAAGCCTTATTAGATAACAGTTGCAAAAAAAAAAAAGCCGCAGTTTCGCCCGAAAGGCGAAGCATCGATTGCGACAGCAAATTAATAGACAGCTGCACGAACTAAGGACAGTAGTTTTATCGGCCGTATAAACTCGTAAACATTCGCCTAGTAACTAAATTAGCAAGCATGGTTTCACGCACGCACAAGCAAACATGAACACATCTCACTCGATGTCCGCGGAAACTCGCTGTCAAAATGCTGGAGTGAGTAAGCGCGGCGGCAGCAGCGAGAGAAATGACCTTCGTGCTGCCTCTCGCTTCAGCGCGAACTAAAGGTCACAAACAGAGCGCACACGTAGCTATTACACCCTCGGTGCACCTATATACTCTGTACTCATCGCAAATCGCTGATAGGGTCCGGGCGGCAGCGCGCGGCCGCGCCATACGCACCAGCCACCGTAGCAGACCTTCTACAGACGCTGAGAAATATGGATAAAGCCCCTTAAATATAACTGTATCTCTCTCCCCAAGAAAAAAGAATACATGTCAGCTGTCCAGAACCACTCAAAGCTTCACGTATACAAACCCAGCATTACGTGTCCCAAAGACAGGCGATCGAAGCTGCGAGTTTTCAGAGCTGAAGCGTGCGAGTTTTCTTGACGCTCGCTGATCGAAGGCAGGCACACTGTCGCACCTGTCGCGAACGTAATTACGAACTCATTTGGGCGCGTGACTACCACAAAAAGTTCTTTTTTTTTTCCTTCTTCCAAAGCGGCATTTGCATGGGACAGCTATAGCTCTTGATATTGATAGAATTTCGGGCAAGGAAGTCTATATATTATATACTTTAGTGAAAACAAGTCATTTTTAAGGGCAAGTAACGGCGAACGAGAACTTCTCCTCAGCAGACAGGTGTTGTAGACCACAGTTGCATGTCGAAACAGATCTGCAGGCACTTTGCTAAGCGTATAAGGCACGTCGTACCTCAAGCTGGCAGCGGTCGCAGTAAGCGCAACAACCTGTATAACTCAGTCGCCAAAAATATGTAATATCACACCCAACTGCATGCCAGCTTCGCATTACGTATACAGCACTCGCATCATGTCCTCCGCGGGCTGTAATGCATGGCGCATACAGAAACCTATTTGCGTGCCGTTTGATCAAGCGTCCCGCGTGTGCCAAGCAGATGGAGAATTAAGCGACGTCGGGAGAAGGGACTGCTGCAGGTGATCGAGTGGGCGCGGCCGCCTTCCCAGACCTTCGGGATGACGGATGCTGCGGATACTCGGTTAGGACGCTCAGCGGCGGGAAACGGACGCTCAGCATTACTCTTGTTCGGCACTTCACGACTGCACCGACATTAGCTCCATCTTGAGCCTGAACACAGAAGACGCGGAAGTCGGCTGCGATCACACGGGCGTACCATGTCACCCCCCTCCCTTTAGTCTCCTGCTTTAATACGCTCGCAAACTCCGGAAGTTTCGAACGCCCTATTATCACTTTTCTTTCTTCCCTTCTTTCTTACAAAGAGAAAGCGCACATAACTATCATTAAAAAAATTCACGCATTTTCACACGGAAGGAGCCATACATCGAACCAACGGTTTTTATCAGGCAAACCTTTGCGCGCTGATAGTTACGTGTAAGCTGGCTCGACTGCACTTCGACAACTGAGTAACTACGGTTAGTAACAGGTGAGTAACTGTGTAAGTTATAAGTGATCACAAAGAAAACTATTTGTTGCAGTCTGTAAAAAAAAAAAGAACTGCAGGATCTGTCTTCATCTGAAGGAATTAATTACCAGCGACAAAGGAAGTCGCAGCTCAACAGAGAATACTCGTGAGAGTGCGCTCCGCTTTCCAGATATTTCGTTTCCATTTTTTTATTTCGTTTTCTTTCTCGAATTCAGTGTCGAGGAAAAGTTTCCGTTGTTGTGGTGTACTGTGGAAAAGTCACGCCACATCACTCGTCAACAAAAAAATGCTTCGCCACTGATATCGCCACGCCACCAAGCGGCAGTTTTGTGATGCTACGATTGCAGAAAGAAAAAAAAGAGAGAAAGGAAGAAACGAGACACGCAACACAGAGCGCCGTCCACGCATTGCGCAACGTCAGTGCTACAGAGACGGTTGTTTGGCGCAAGCAGCAGTTTCTGGTTTCACGTGCCCACATGAATCATGCAACAGCACCCCCTTTCGCAGTCGATACGGACTCAGTAAGCGGAGGCGGACACTTTATGACGGAGTATGTAATCATGTGACCATGGCTACACCAAAGCAGGAACACGGTGGCAGTGTCGTAAAGATCGACATAAGTTGAAGCTATAAATAAGAAAAGGCTTCGGCTTGCGTCAGGGCTAATCAAACAAAATTGTATAAGTTAACCTGGCTAAACGTTAACGTGAAATATTTTCCGATATAGAAAAAAAAGAATAATAGCCCGAGCTGCGCCAGCGATGAGAAAGTATGGCTACGGAGTTAGTGACCAATTTTGTATTAGTCGATATGTTTATCGACATATTTATTGAAACCCAATCGTAGTTGGTACGAGTTGGATACAGACATCCTGTTTTGAGGTATGGATTCCCTGTTACTAATAAACTGTGAAGATGTATTTAATGACTGATTAAAGGCTGGAAACACAGGATGTGCGGGTATACCTTGCTATATTGATAGCGCCTGAAAAGAAGATTATTTTCAGATCACCGGCCGCACCAAAAGGAACGAAATGAGAAGTCTTGTTGAGCATAATGCATCGGTAGCGCTGCAAGCCTGACAACGCATAGCTGTTAAAAATTTAAAAAAAAGAAGAGATAGAGTGATAGCTTTGTACGGCTTCTCACCGAAGAAATTTCCTCTCTGTTCGCACAGCAACTTCCAGTTTCTAAGAGCTCGACGAACGAACGAAAGTTTTTTTTCGAATCATCGACGTTCGGACATGCGTCGTTTCGCTATATTCTCAATCAATCGATCAATTAATAAAGTTCGAACGAAACTCTGCTAACTCCTGAAGCTGACCCAATAAAACATGTATGCATACTTCAAAAATCGGCATGGAGATTTAAGACAAATCCGTGACGTTACACATACGTGCCGGCACTGGGGTTACGGCGGGAAATTAGATATGTGAAACTCTGACCTTCATTTTCCCTCCTAATATTCAGCCTATTCCCGCGAAATTTGTGAAATTAATGGTGTGAAATAATACGTTATCAGTATAAACTGACTTAAGTGTTTCCATTTTGTGTCCCTTTAAACGACAAAGCCCAATTTACCATTTTTGATACACTAAGTTTGATAACTCAAAAGCTAACGCAAAACCTATAACAGCGCTTTTGACACGCTGAAGCAATTTACTATGTATAGCTCAGTAAACCAATTACTAATTATACACTTACTAATTAATTTAAATTTCAACTTTTTTTTCCCTTTAGGTACGACTGTGCTCACTGTGCCCAAGTTGTTCTAATTTTCCTTGACGTGGTATGACGTTTCGGCAATTCGGGTGGTCGGTCTACGGTCAATATTTTGTTTTCAAGGGTCACTAATACGCACGTCACACGGCACACTTTCGATCGTGATCGAGATCGATCGGGATCGGATTTCTCAGTTTCAATTGGCTCCTTCGCGCAAGCGGCGGGAACGAGCCAATCGCGGTCGAGAGTTTCCATTTAGATGGGGCTTGATCGGGATCGAGAGTGTGCCGTGTGACATCAGCATTATTTACTCTCCCATTAAAATTCGCCGACTTACTTCGCAGCCCAAGCCGAATTCAACGCAATCCCCGGGACAGGTGGCTACGCACAGGTAGGAATTCATTCAGTAAACCAGTTAACTTGCGACTCAATACGAACTTGATAAACGATACACGTGACCGAGCTGAGACCATAGAAGGCGCACGTGAGTACAGAAAACACACCGCAACACACGCGAGTTGAACTTGACCTTTAGTGTCTGTTGGTTTGCCGCTGACCTTTGCAACACCAGAGAAGCTTCATTGGCGTTACGCCGACAATCAATCAACGGCGCACTCGCGTCTCAGGTGCGCGAAAAAGGTCAGCTGCGCGCCCTTTCTAAAAAAAAAAAAGCTGCGACGTTCATTTTCCCGCGCTCCAACAGACGATCAGCGAGTATGCAGCAATATTGGTTTCCGGCAATCCCTTTACAGTATAACAGATGAGAATATATACATATATACATATATACATATATATATATATGTGTGTGTGTGTGTGTGTGTGTGTGTGTGTGTGTGTGTGTGTGTGTGTGTGTGTGTGTGTGTGTGTGTGTGTGTGTGTGTGTGTGTGTGTGTGTGTGTGTTCGCGTTCTAGGCTACAGCTGCCACAAACAAGCGCGATCGGGAGGTTTGCCACAGTGATTACTCAATTAGCATCTCACCAAATGGCTTTTCTTTAAAACAGAGCGGGCATACTAAGGATATAAACCGAAAGACAGCTTTTTTTTGAGAAATAGATTTATCCATATAGGCGTCAAACTAGAGGCAGAAAGCTTCAGTTCGGTTTAAAGGGACATTAATAAATCAGTTTAGACTAATGAAGCATTGTTTGAGAACCCTGCAGGCAGTCATTTCAAAATATAGTTTGATTATTAGATGAGAAAATGAAGGTCCAAGAATCAGTATTTGAATTTCGCGCCGAAACCCCAGCGCCGGTACGTCAGCGTGACGTAGGTCAGCGTAGGTTTTCGCATTTGGGCCGCGTTGGCTGAATAAAGGTTCCCGAAAGTTGCCATGTTTAATATTTGGTTCCTTTAGAACACAATGCAGTCAATCAGTACCGCTATATATAATTAATAGGCCCTAGAAGGTGCCATCAAAATCCAAGACGTCACAGCTCCCAGGTGCGGGAACTTAAGTAGGCGTCGCCACCCGTATTTCGTTCTTGCGCTTTTTCTGGCCCACCAAACGTCTTAGCGTTGCAAGAGTGGTGTTTGTGGTGTTGTAGAACGGTAATTTACTGATGCAGAAGAAATCATTTTTCACTTTAGTGGCCTTTAAGCAGTAGTTCGTAAACCCATTTCAGAAATCGATCAATTTGATCGACGTATTTTTTTTACACGTTGGTAAACATTTCCGTTCAAATTCTTCTACCAGCAACCCCAAGCATTGTCTGAAATGACGATAAACTTTAACTGTCAGTCAGATTCGGCAATATTTGACTGAGGTGCCCGGAAAAATGAAACTTCGACTAGATGTATCGTCGAAACTAGCCTCCAGTGCTCCTAACGCTTAGTCGATAAAACGACGCGAAATTGGTGCTCTGGTCGATTCGGCAACATTAATTTTTAAATGACAGCAGCAGTGAAGACAAAGAATCTTCTCTCGGATTGTATAATTTTACGATCCGAAGTCTAGGCTGCTTTAACGATGGCTCAAACAACGGTAGATGCTCATGAGCGCGTGTTACTTTGATAAATGCGTAAGACTATTTATAATATCAAGTGCAACTTCATTTTTACCACGGCTGGTTGCTTTTATCCGCCTGCGTTTCGACAGAGTATGCACAAATTATTACGAACAATCCTCCCCTTCGCGTGGGAGTTTTCTCTCATAAAAGAGCACGCAGTCGATTTCAGACCGAACTTTGACCGAAGATATACTGGCAGCCTCTTTGAATCCGCCTCTTCTTGCAGTAAGAAGCGGCGTTTTCGGTGTTGTAGAAAAGAAATTTACTAGCATCGCGGTGAAATCATTTCTCTCTTTAGTGTCCGTTTAAATTCTGAAAAATGCTCACCATTCGAAAATTTATTACTTCATTTTTACCACGGTTGGTTGCTTTTATCCGCCTGCGTTTCGACAGAGTATGTACAAATTATTACGAACAATCCTCCCCTTCGCGTGGGAGTTTTCTCTCATAAAAGAGCACGCAGTCGATTTCAGACCGAACTTTGACCGAAGATATACTGGCAGCCTCTTTGAATCCGCCTCTTCTTGCAGTAAGAAGCGGCGTTTTCGGTGTTGTAGAAAAGAAATTTACTAGCATCGCGGTGAAATCATTTCTCTCTTTAGTGTCCGTTTAAATTCTGAAAAATGCTCACCATTCGAAAATTCATTACTCAGCCTGAAGGAGAGTGGTGCCCACTATAACAAAAAGATATTCTACATTCCATAAGGGCTTGTTGCCATCACGAATTTTCTTCGGACCGGCGCGAACTTGAGCAAATTCAATTTTTACTGTCTATGGGAGACGTATACAATCGGCCACAAATGCTTACGAAATACGGGTTCCACGACAAATGCGAACTTCTGCCCTGTAAAGGCCTATGGCGCTTCTAATTTAATAGAGACCACAGTGCAAGAGTGTAACAGCTGTTCTCTATAGCATATTGGCGTAGTGGTACGTGACTAGAAAGCTTCCATTTCCTTTGCTACATTCCAGGCAGTTCCCTCGTATTCCATCGACCAGCTTCGCTTCATTAAAAACATTTTTCCTACCTATAGCCCGGGACTAATTACGGCAAGTTCACAGCTTGTTTTTCATCCGTTTCCTTATGTAGTCCATTGTATACAGGTACAAAAGAATGTTCCACTGATGTGAGTTCACATCTGTTGAATAGAGAGCTCACTGTAAAATTTTGTTTTAGGCTATGTACTGTCTATTGAATAATACTGTGGTGTTGTATTTATTCCGTTCATTGTAAATTTATTGTTCTTCGAAGAATTTATGAACAAGAGGTCCCGCACGCAGTATCTTGGCGATGAGACGCCGCTAATGTTTTGTCAGTTTCATTGTCTAATCCTTTGTCTACAGGTATAAAAGAAGGTACCACTCATTTGAGTGCATATCTGTTGAATAGATAGCTCATTTTGTAATTTTGTATTTTTTAGGCTATGTAATGTTTATTGAATAGTACTGTAGCATTGTATTTATTCTACTCATTGTATAGTCATTTCTCTTCGAAGTACTTATTAACAGGTCTCGCACGCAGTCTCTTGGCGATGAGACCCCCTTCTGTATTTATGTCTTCTTTAATATGCATATTCCAGATTTTTGTGAGAATAAAATAAAATTGAAAACATACGTAGGTCGTAATGGCTAATGCAAACTGAAACATTCAATTAAACCGAGGCTATTCGCTCACGCTTCGAGGGAAATTCGGCTTTTTCGCAAATACCATGTCCCGCAAAGCTTTGTGGTCGATTGTACCCAATATTATTACGCACAGTTAAAGACTAGTCGACCTGCCTTCCGCGATACTAAGCGTGCAAATAAGTTTTAGCTCTATCTCTACAAGATAATGGCTTGTCGGAACTTGACCAACGGCAGCTGGCCCCATATATGTAACGCGACGGGCTTTGTTTGTACCGCAATGCTCGCAAACTGCTGGCACAAGCGAGCAATTTGCAGGTGTTTCACGAAGCTCTGCAATGCCCCTGCGTTTGAAACTCATTTATGCTTGCGAGCCTCACTGCAAGCATATCCGTACGCCTTGCTTTTAGACGGATAGTTGTTTCTGTTCGCGACGGCGCGTGAGGCTGTCCACATGATAACGTAACGACGTTAAGCAACAGGTGCCGCGTCTCCCAACGTTCTATCGATATCGGATACCGAATTGCTCATCGTACAAGGGTCTGTCCGCAAAACAATAGGCGCACACAAAAGCGCACGATGTAGACTTCTCGCCTTCGTTCTTTTTTTTTTTTCTTCTATAACCTGCGTGTCTACTGGTGAATGGGAGCGGAAAAGACGAGAATTCGATAGCAGCCATTATATAGCCAGACGCCTAGATGTCCCCGCTGCACAGTTCTTATGCACATTACCTGCATATTCGGCTCGGTTCACGGCCACGTGTGGAAAAAACAACGCATGAGCAGGCAACACGTCGGCAATAAACCTGCTGCAGGGATTCAGAAAAAAAAAATGATTAACTTCATTTCTCAGTAGAACAGCGAAGAGTCCAGGTGATCAGGATTCGGTTCGAAGTCCGACCGCGAGATGCGCATTGGCGCTCGCGTGAGGGCTGCAAAAATAATCCAGTGAGCATGACGAATTCCCTTACATTGTGGTCACAGGTTGGTTTGTGCATGCACGCCACAGCAGGAGAGAAGGTGTGAGGGGACACCTTACGGCGTCTCCGCCCGCAATTCAATGAAGTTTGCGGTTGCCTCGGCAAACACAAGTTCGCCAGCCCCTTCCAGATCGCGAAAGCGATCGTTATCTGTCTTTTTGTTTTTTAGGTTGGCAAGAACAAAAAAAAAAGAAAAGAAAAGAAAAACATCATCGCCGTCTCGCTGCGAGAACAATCGATAAATAAGATGCCGATATAACGTCAGCCCATGCGTGGGATATATCGCTAGGGAAAGTCCACGCCAATTCAACTCCTCGCCACGTCGTTCACTCGCTCGATTACGCTGACTCGAAAGGCCACGTTAAATTAAGAGCGGCACAGATTACGCCGCACTGAGTTGAACTTATGCGACACACCTCTTTACTCGCGGCAGTGACCTCCTTCGAGCCCGCGTTGTGTTAAGTGCACGCAGGTTTTGCGCCGCGTTCAACAGAGAGAGATAAAAAGGACGCTACGCAGCTGGCTGTAGTCAGTGACCTGAAACTGCCGGCCAAGATTACTAATAAATGATTTAAAAAAAAAAAGGCGACATAGCACGTTCGCTTCGACGAGCACGCACAGCAAAAATGATCGCCCATGTTTCACTCTCCGTGTCAGCCTGACCACAGTAGGACACTGCAATGCAGGGTAGTTTTTTTGCAGGTACAAGAGGCGAACGCGTGTGAAGCGAGCGATCGGCGCTCGGAATGCGTGACATGAGCTTTGCTAGTCTTTTCAAACCCAGCAAAACATGTTTACTTAAATGTGTGGAGAGGAAAAAGAAAGCCCAGTAAAAGCAGCCGCGCCTTTCCTCTCCCTCCCCTTTGGTTAGCAACTCGGTTACCACTGGTTGGCAACTCACAGACTGATAGTTTAACATGCAATAAAGCCGCTCAAAAAAGTCTGCAGGCGTGCCTTTTCCGTATTGTGCATCAGAAACAGCCAGCAGAGGTTTGCGTATGATCCCGACTGCAAGGTACTTCTTTTGATTGAAAATTACTCTTATCTAGTATTACAACGAAGTCAAAAATGCCGCAGAAACACAGGTTCCCGCGATAACATCGACATCATGTGACGAAAGGAGAATATTTCGAGAATAGCAGTATTCCTTATCTTTACGGCAAGCCGTTACCGCGACGACTTAGGATCGCGGCAATTTTCTTACGGCGATGATAAGGAGCTTGATAATGCAACAATCGAGAACATCTTCGGCTTAAATATTGCATTTTTATTTTTTACCTCTTCACTTTCATTGTACCATCTACGATAATCGTAAACTAAACACACAGCTTAGGTGAAAGAAAAGCATGCTCAGCTTAGCTTTCGGTTGATCTCACGCTCACGAGCGTAGTATACTACGCCGATTGAAGCGTATGCTGCTACTAATTTGATCGCAGATTGCGGATTAAATCCGTTTCACGAAGCGACTGCCAAGAAATGCCGGCGTTGAGACGCGGCGCGCCGACAGAGAAACAGGTGCACACTCACCAAGTGTAACACGGTGTTTACCACCTCCTTGTTGGAGACTTGGCCGACTTCGACAAATCCGATCAGTACGGCGAATTTCAGATTGTCGTTCAAAGGCATCTTAATCACATCCTCGGGACGCTTGGCCTGGGCCATCGCTGTGTCTGGCGGCACATCCATGCTTTCACGACGGGAATGTTGTCACACAGAAACAGGCGAAAACAATTTACGAGACATTACATCCACCGAAAAGGCGTACACTCCCACCCTGGCTTCTCGCCATGTTTAAAGCTAAGTGGATCATTTTAATAGACTCGCAGTCGTCGTAAGAAAACGTACCTAAAACATCTAAACAATACAATTACTTGCACTTAGCAGAATAACTTATAATTTTTGCATATAAGTGCAGTAAGTGACAAATTATTGCAACAAACTGTAGCAAATATTTGACGAAAATTTTTCTGCGGCCCTACAATTTTGGGGCGTGTACGCTTCGAGTGTGGCGGCGCTACTAGACTTACAGAAGATACAAGGCGGCGCCACAGCGGCGCTTCGATCGCAACCCCAGCTTGGCGCTTGTAAGCGGCATCTGTCAAAAGTAAAAGCAAAGCGTTCTGTCTCTGTCCTTGTACAGCCCTCAGCAGCAAAGCTGAAAACAATTGTTTCAGCACCATGTCGGCGGCCGAAGTCGAACAGACCAACGTAAGTGGAGCACCCAGTCTGTTCTCAATTTTAAAATTTAAGATACTCCTGTGAATCTCTCGTGTAAGCCTAGCGCAGATATCGAGCTAACGGCAGATCCGTTAACTTTTGTTGTTATGACAGCGCTTCGTACGATGAAGTTCTTTCAAAAAAGCATTGTACCGCGCGCGAAACGTACACCTGTAGGCGTTGACTCATGTGGTGCCACGCCCGGAGCAACCGGGAACGTTGTAATTGGCACGCAGGAAATGGGCTAGATAAACATCCGGCCTCGTATTAAATAGAGATTGCGATGATTAAAATGTAACCTAATTGGAAAGTTTAGGGCCAAAGATGATACTTCATCGCAAGAACTATTTCGATATCTTGCCTTGTTCGCCCCTCTCCTCACTGAACCACTGCGACACGCTCATTTTTTGCAGGGAAACTTCATCGATGACCACATTCGCACACTCAAGTTGCAGAGCCATGTCGGATTTGACAGCCTCCCTGAACAGCTGGTTAGCAAATCCGTGCAGCAGGGCTTCCACTTCAACATTCTTTGCATAGGTGAGCACAGGGCTGGAATGCTGTGATGAAACTTCGTTGTTTTCATTTACCAATGTTTAGACAAGCTAATTCCTGATTCAACTTACGTTTACAGCAGCTATACACGGAGAGCCATGATCGGCGAAGACTTCAGGGTGAAGGTGCCATAGTTTAAAGCAATTGAACCCATCTAAGCAGTAATGCCACATGAAGTGAACCTGACATTGACCTATTTGCAATTTTTTCTTCCTGGGAAAGGGTGGCTCAACATATAAGCCAGCCTGTTGTACCACAAGTTTGTTTACAATTAACGTTGGCTGTGTGATATGACACGATATGTATCTAAAGACACTGTCGTGTGTTTTAAGGGGCTAACAATAACATCTGATGTACTGTATTCACACATACAATTGAGCATGCTAGTGTTTCTTGGTATGGTGGCAGCACCATTGTGGAATCTGTGTGATGTCTCATAGCACTTCATTTTCCTGTGAACGAAAGCTGAAAGCAGTCGCTACATTTAACACTAAAATAAATATCAGTGGTGCTTTTACGTAGCCCAAATTCAGTGCTGTACCTATTGGATTAAATAAAAGGAAAGGGTAACTATGAGTGTGGCCTCACCTGTGAATTGTGAGCATTATATAAACTGCAGCCTTCTTGCTACGAACACACAGCCAGAAGTGCAGTCAAAAACATGGTAATTCAAAGTAGAGAATCAGTCACACCAAGCGCCACCAACATGTGCTCGGGTAGCAGATGAGACCACCAGCACTACTGCCGTGCTTGCACATTTCTTTTCCATCTGCTTCTGAGGCTTCCTTTCGCTGAACACATTCACATGATTGAAAGAAAAGCAATTACACATGCAGAGAAGCTGCCACTAAGGCACAGCTAGATGTCAACAGTGCAGCTGCCTCTTTGAAGTGCAGTAGCTCATTTGTTCATTGATTCCTGAACATCTTCTCAAATCATTCTTTCCTTCGTTATATTTTTTATTTATTGTTATTTCTTTTTTGTTCTGTGTGAAATTTTGAGGCAGCACACTTTTTTTTCTCCTGTAGGAGCTTTGCTGAATGACAGTTGTTTTTTATTCTTTATTAAAAATTTTTAGTATGTATGCCTCGCAACAAATCCCGAACGTAATAAAACAAAAATTGTTTCTACATTTTGCACAAATGCATTTTTTGCAGCAAAGTACCGCAAAGTTAGCCCCCACTTGGCACATGCAACAGGGCATATGTCTCTGTTGTGAAGCCGCTTTCACTGTTTTTTTTTTTTTTTTAACCAATTGTGCATGAGGATCGCAAATGAAGCAGATTGAGTGAGCATTCATTGCTGGTGCTGCATCAAGCCTGACTCCTGCTGCAAATCTGAAGCGTTCTATCCTCGATAACAATGGTTTCCTTGGCTGTCAAAATGGGGGACATTCACAGAACTCTACCTCTTTTAGAAGCATATATCTTATTTTCCGGACTCTGAATCGCACCTCTATAATTTGCACGCCCCATTTTTCACAACTTTCATAGAAAGAATTGCTATATTAGTCACACCGGTGTATACGTTGTCTATTTTAACTCACTTGGCATGATGAAGCGTAATAATGTGTGCTTTTGCAGTGCACAGCATTTCATGCTTGCTGCAAAATTCAAAAAAAAAAAAAAGAAATCTTCAACATTTATTTCACTTCATGCAAAGCCATCGAAGCCCTCGTCCTACGACGCAGTCAAAAAGTTCAGCTACTGCAGCCGGCAGCGTCGCTGGGTCACTATTGCTAGCTACCGAGTAAACATTTAGAAGCGTTGTAGGCATGTTGCTTGCATTCCTTTTACGGCATGCGGTGCTCTGGGAAAACAACCCTCATACTGGTCATATCAGCGTGCATGGCTTTAGGCATATATAAGTCGCACTGTTGTATAAGACTCGCTGAGGAAAATTTTGAGGGAAAGAAACTGCAACTTGCAGTCCAGAAAATATGGTATTTTAACTGTTGGCATGGGTGAGTACCTTGTCATTGTGTGTGGTAGCAATTCAGAAAATTTTTAAGGAACGAAGCGAGCAGGTACAAATTTTACAAGTTAAGGTAGTGCAACTAAAGGTATGGCTCTTCCACGTACAAGTGGGTGATGACTCCAGTGTATATCAATGATTGTGTTATTAGCTTTTTCAAAGAAGTGCTATCTATGAAAATTTCTTAAGATTATCTCTGTGATAAGGATTGCCACTAAGTCAGGGTTGGCATGCTTGGAGGATATTGGCACAAATCAGTCAGTACACTTAATGTTTCGGGAACCAGGTTTGACTTAATTTGTCCTTTGGCACCTATTTTCTTTGCAGGTGAAACTGGTATAGGGAAGTCAACCTTGATGGAGTCGCTGTTCAATCGTTCATTTGAAACAACGCAAAGCCCCCACAACTTATCCAATGTGGTGCTGAAGCCAAAGACTTTTGGTAAGAATCCACATTCATCAACTCATTGTAAAAATATAAACAGTAGTACTTGGTGCGACACAGCAGTTTAAATAAGGCTTCACTTGCTACCTTCAAGCCGTTTGTTCGAAAACCTATGTACTGCTTTATAATAGAGTTTTATGTGAGTATATACTGCGTTTTTCTGTACCGAACATGAAGTCACAAGCTCTATCCCTGGCTGTACTCTGAAGGTGGAAGGCAGAAACACTTATGTACCGTGCTTTGGGTGCCTATTAAGCAACCCTGATGGTCAAATAAAACCAAATAAAACCAAAATAAATCAAATAAAACCAGCATATGTTATGTTGTGGCATCATTCATATGCCACTGTGGAACTTTAGGGTGCTAAACCCCACCGCTTAGCACAGTTGAATACCTTTACAACAAACACCTCGACAGCGAAATGACTTGTATCGCGAAGGACTAAATATATCCCAGGCTTATTCCTGCCTTTCATGTGTATTGTAAACTCCTCTACAATGAAGACCTCTACAATGAATTTGCTTGTACAATGGAGAGATTTAGACATACCTGACATCCGAATTGTTGCTTTACAGCGAACGTCGCATAGTGGTGCCACCACTGCTCTCCGCATGCGCCACTGAGCTGCCCTCTGCTCTAGCACTAATGGCAGCACTAATAACACACTTGACAAGCATGCCGATGAGTCGTGTGTCAAGTCCTGCTGCACTGCTCCAGTACTTGTTGAACTCATTCGCCGAGTGTTGTAGCACAGCACCAAGTGCAACAGCTGACGATGGGATGATGTAATTGTAACTGACGACCGACAACTTCTTCAATAGCACTCGGGGTGGAAAGGACACAAATGTCAAGAAAGGCAACAGTGATGAACCTGTTAACAAACAAAGAATTTCGACGGCAAGGGAGGCAATAGCAGCTTTTGACGAACTGCAGCTTTACCTTACGTCACTCCCATGTTATGTTGTGAACCATTCCCTAAACATTGGCACAATGTCAGCTGAAGTCTCGTATTCTGCTAAGCAAAGTTTGCAGAAAAAATATTAGTACCTTAATTCACTAAGTTTTTCTTGGAAGTCGTGTTAAATAAAGGTTTTATTTTTGAGCGTGCTTAGCCTACTCTATTGTGAGCAGTCCAGTGCACAATCTTTACTACGAAGTGACCTATGTAACGAAGGACTGTATACAGAGTTTCTAACTTGGCTGTATGTTTCTATCACGCACATCTGCCACCCGCAGTAAGTGTTATGTAGAGATGTCTTGCAGCATATTGGTGCACATATCTTTTGTATAGGATTCACTTGTATTAGAATCGTGTAGTATTTAGTCATTACTTATGAGGATTACGCTGCTTCTTTCAGAATTACAAGAAAGCAATGTCAGGCTCAAGCTGACAATTGTGGACACTGTTGGCTATGGGGATCAAATCAACAAGGAAGACAGGTTTGCATTTTATTGTTTGGTCTGTCTGTTTGGTGTTGTACATGACATCTGCCTAGGTGGACATTGGAATTGCTGTAATTACTATTATTTTAATTGCCTTGTGCATTTTTACAAGTCTTTTCTATAAGTAACGTTATCTTAACACTATAGCAATTTTTGTAGGCAAGCGGTCAGCCACAGAGGGCACTAAGCTGTTGCATAACTGTTTTTATAATGTTGGGCAGTAGTACCAACATTGTCACATGTGCGTTGCTCAGGATGTAAACACTCCATTTGGTGAGCTTGTGCCCTTTAAATCAAAGCACAACCCAGCAGCAGTGATAGCAACAAGTGCAGTCATTAAATTTTCCAGATTTGCTCGCAGTGGTCATGCAAAATATAGAATACACCACAAACATCAATCTTTGAGTCAGCAGTCGGCTACTGTGACTGGCCCGTATTTCTAGAAAGGACTGTACTGTTCAAAAAGAATTAGTGCCCTAGTAATCAGGAGTGCAACTTGTTAAACAGCAGAATTCTGATAACAGCAATTGCATGACACAGAAAAGAATAGCGCATGTCATAGCACGCTGACACAGAAATAGTTAACATGAATGTTAACCCGCCGTGGTGACGTAGTGGCTATGGCATTGCGCTACTAAGCCTGAGGGCATGGGATTGAATGCCGGCCACGGCGGCCACATTTCGATGAGGGTGAAATGCAGAAACGCCTGTGTGCCATGCATCGGGTTTATGTTAAAAAAAATTCAGGTGGTCAAAACTAACCCGGAGTCCCCCACGACGATGTGCCTTATAATTAAATTGGGGTTTTGGCATGTCAAACCCCAAAATTCAATTCAGTGTTAACTAATTTGCGCTGTTTAAGGGGGCACAAGAGATGAATGTTAAGTTGCCCTAGTAAATTAAGTTTTTGCAAAAGCAAACTGACAACTTCTAGTGTGAGAAACAACTTCGGCAGGCCAGAAGAGAGACTAAAAAAAATGTGGTTAGCAATGATGTTCCTGCACCAACTACCTGTAACGTCCTGGATATTGAGTGTCCACTGAATTATGGTTAATTACTTACTGTTAAAAGACTACATTACATACACAGTAACAGTAACTACAGTAACAAAAAGCTTAACCTAGCAAGTTTTGGGAAGTTTTTCTCTGCCAAAATGGCTCATATACAGGAACATACACATTTGTGACGTCATACTGATGTATCGCCTCTGAGGTTTTGGAGCAAAATCACAAAAAGAACTTGGAAATGCACAGTTGTGGGCTACTTGACGTTCCATAGACTTAGAGTAGCACACAAATTGAACAAAGGACAGGTTGAAACTAGAGGTGGGCGAATATCAACTTTTTTGAATAGGGTGCTAATAGTAAGTATCAAATATCAAATAGTCAAAGGCAGACGCAAATACTTACTATAAGAATATTTATTTCGGTATAATTAGGTACCACGGCTGTACCAACTATTGCAAAAAAATACAGCTAACTGTTAGAAACAAATGATCAGCTTTATACAGAATATCGCTAATTGTTACCAAAAAAAAGAAAAAGAACTTTATGAGTAGCCTTCCAACATTATAAGAACCTGATTGCAAACAAGAATTCAAAGAATAAATGGCGGCTGTTTTACCATTTTCCGACTAAAGGATCAGAAGTTGTACATAAAAAATAGATGGTAAAGGACTGTGTGCCGTAAACACATCTAAATGAGCCCATTGTGAGGAAAACATCACTAAAGGTTTTAAAACAACCACATGGCTGGCCTTCCAAAAACATTGACACCAAAAAAAAAAAGAAATCGTTAATGCCATGTAGGTTTCTGCCGTGAAGCCAAAAACAAAGATTGCATTATCCACTTTGTATCAGCATTACATCGTAAACATTTGTTGTCTCACTTCTGATGATTTGTAATACTTTGTTTAGCTGACAGAGAACAGTGGCAAAACCTTAAGCGTCTGTTGTTGCGAAATATTTGGTTAACAGTACAGTGCAACTTTGTTAAACCGTAGTTGACCGGAGCTCGGAAGAAGTATGCACTAAACGGTAGTACTGCTTAACTGAGATAGTATGAGATCACCCATTTACCTGTCAAAAACGGAACTCGGAGAGAGTGCGATGAAAGGGCAAAAACATGCAGTATTTATTCGCTTTGCGCAACAAAAGGGTTATACCCCTGTCAAGTGGGCAAGTTAAGTGCACTCCGGTCGGAGGGGTTCACTGAACGCACTTTGCTGGTCAAATGCGTAGCCTTGCCACCAGCAGTTTAAACGATACAAAATGTAATGCATAGAAAAAGACACAAAGTTCATTCTAGCTGTTGAACAGCTTTTAACAAAATAATCAGAAGAGAACTCGCTGATATTCTGTTCTAGCAGGATCAAATGCCACCTCATCACATGCCATCATCTTGTTCTGGATTGGCTAGGCATTCGTCTTGGCCGGCCTTGACTTGTAACACTCTTATGATAAAAATATTTTTGTTTTTGTTGAGTAAATATAGATTGTTTTTTATTTATAATATAACTAAAGCAATCCCTTTTTAGAAGGTTTTTTTTATTTTAATGTACATCTTCAAAAAACGTGATTTTAGTCTGCTGCTTTTTTTTTTTTTTTTTTTTTTTTTTGTGAATGCGCTTTGTTTTCTACTGTAGCACCGCGTAGCCTAAGGTGTCACTCAAGGTCCCGAAGTGCACTACCCGTAAGTACACTTGCCCGCTTGACAGGGGTATTATTCTTTTTGATGCCGCCGTGGCCTAGCAGCGATGACGGCCTCTTACTTACTGAAGCTGCGGGCTAGCTTTTCAGCCAGCCGCCTCTTCTCGGCAAACACTCGCATGGCAGATTCCTCGTCCGCATTGCATATTCTCCATGAACGTGCATGGTAACACTGCAGAAGTCGCTGGCCGTCTTTTTCATTGTGGGGTGCTGTTCTCGTTGCGACGATTTCATTCATGAGGCTGACGTAACATGCAGCTTCTGCCACTGTCGGGCCTGAATCACCCATGCTGTTGCTTTCTCTGTTGTCCTCAGCACTCTCGTTGGGCGACACTTCAGCAACAAGACAGGCAACAATGGTGAAAAGTCAAACCTCGAAGCCGTCATCTCTTCGTGGTCGCAGCAGTGCTGCCAAGCAACTTCTTCGCATTCCAAATGTCGCGCACTGTAGTCAATGGTAGATCCCTGTTGCGTGCCAGCGCCGACTTTATGTCACATTCGATAGCACGAACAATGTCCAATTTTTCTCCTATGCTTAGCACCCGGCATTTTTATCCGAGCTTCGGCATGATGCGAGTCCTAACTTGCACGACACCACAATGCTTTCTGGCAAGGCGGCACGACGCTGAAATGATGTTGATGTGGATTCACGCGCAACCACGCAGGGCGCTTGGAGGCCGTTGTTCTGATCTCTGAGGCTTGTTGTTTTGCCGGGCCGCTCGATGGGGACGACGCATCGCCATGATTGCGCGATGAAGAGTGGAAACACTACGTTTTAACCAATACGTATGCAATAAGCTAGTATGGTTTATGCTGATACAAAACGCATTATGTCCAATGGTCGCTGAGTCGGGGATCTGACTTTCCTACTTTTAAAATGACAATACTGTTTAAGTGGGTATGGTGTAACAAGGTTTTACTGTATTCAAAAATACTGAATAGTTCTTTTTCAAGTATAAATGCATAGTTAGTGCATAATATTCTATTTTCGTCTGAAACTTAGAATATTCACCCACCCCTAGTTGAAACTCAAAGCAAAGTAAAAAGTGAAAGTTTAAGCAGTCATTGACATTACTAGTCCTCCGCCCTTTTGTTCAATTTGTGTGCTACACTAAGTCAATTAAAAATAAAGTTTGCCCTTCATTTTTTTGCAGTAATAACCAATCATGTTGAGTTAAACAAATGAATGTAGAGTTTTGAAAGATATTTGGGCAGTCAGCTGATTTACTGTTGCTCTAAAAGTTAACCTCTGTGGGTTAAAGAGACACCAAAGGCAGCCTCAGGAAGCTGGCTCAATGCATTTCATTTGCCTTGTGCTCAATATGATGGAGAACCCTGTACAACCCTTTAGCACTCTTCTACCATATGCTGTGGTAGTGTGAAATGTCAGTAGCATCTTTTGACCACAGTCTGCACATGAAGCACTCCAGGCAATGGAAATCACCTCGGCTCATCCATAGGTAGTACTGTCGGGTGGCATGGTAGTCACTATTTTCAGGTGCCATGCTAACTTATGCAGCAGCTGCTGTTGCTGTACTTTTACGGTACTCTTCAACCTTCAAGTTGTTTGTTTGACCTGAGCTTGAGCCCACTATGTTCCCAACTGAAGGCATTTCCTCAAAGCCATGCCAGATGCCTTGAGTGGGGAGCATAAAATCGCACAGTCGCCTTGCTCTGGTTTCTGTATTTGATATTTCCAGTTCTGCATAGGTGTTTTTCTAATCTAGGTTTCATGGTGGGACCAGAGTGCTCTTAAAGATGGAAAGTAGATTGGTTCACACTGCAAATTGTGCTATTTGCATTTCACACCATAACCAACAAGCGTACATATTGGGAAAGTGGAATTGTTTAGGCTCTTGCCCAGGGTCCTGTAGGGGCTGCTGCCGTGGGTACCTTTTGGTGATTAGTGAATGTTTTTTTATTTCCTTCTTTTTCCCTACCCTTTGCGACCTTTATGTTTACAGTTTCAAGGCCATTGTGGACTACATCAATTCCCAATTTGAAAACTACCTCCAGGAAGAGCTTAAGATCAAGCGTTGCCTGTCACTGTACCACGATACCCGTGTCCATGCCTGCCTCTACTTCATTTGCCCAACAGGACATGGGTAAGAAATGCTGATTTGAGCTATAGCCTGGTTTCGTGCATGCCTCTGAGGCAGTTCCCTCAGGCGTCCCATAAAAACTAGGCTAAGCTTACATTTAGTTGACAGTTTGAAGAGCTTGCAACGTTCTTCACTAAATGCTGTTTGCGATTCTTAAAGGCCCAAAAATTTTCTCAGTTTAAGGTTTGTATGTTTATTTTATGCATGTTATGCATTTGTAAAATATTGCATGGAATTGTTGATTTTTTATGTATCATGTTCAAGTTTTTGCTACTGTTACTTTTTGAATTCTGCTTCATTCATATAAGCTATTTTTGCATGTGTTGACACTTGGCAGTTGCACTCTTCTAAATTGCCGCATTACTAGGCTTCAATTGTAATGCCTAGTTGTGGAGGTATGCTAAATTATCGCACGCATTGCTGCTGTAGTGTGGCCCAATAGCTATGACATTCTGCTCATCATGAGGCCATGAGGTGAATATCTGGCAACCATGGCCACTTTCTGGTGGTGACAGAATGCAAAAAGTGCTAGATTTAGGTGCTTAAGAACCCTTGTAGTATAAAATTAATCCAGGCCCCACACTGCCTGGATTAATGAGTGGTGGTGGAAATGTTGGAAACAACCTTATGCCTGGATCAAGGTGCATTGATGGGCTAGTTGTTGCATATTCATAATGAGCTGTAATGCAGACAGGATGACACAGGAAGGCTACAAGTTCCTCAAGTTAAACCTCGATATGACGAACTTCAATACAACCAAATTCTAGATATAACGAAATATTTAACTTTTCATAACCTCTTGTTCATCGAACACCATCTATTTAGAACCTCAACATAATGAAATGCGTTTGTATGCCATTTCAATATAACGAAATTTCACTGCTGCCGCAGAGGAATGCAGAGACAACAAATGGAAACTTCCACGGGCGCAGATGGTCAAACGATTTAATTACAAGCAGCTGTTTGCAAACACACCTCAAATCGCACACTATGGGACAAGAGCGACCACCCAAGTGGAGCCGCATCATGTTCATGTATAAAGTCCAAGTTCCATAAGATCCTTTCGCACCCCTCGCACTGTGTGCTTTAGGTGCGAGAGAAAATGTGCGAGGGGGAGACAAGAAAGATGGTGGCTTCACAAGTGCTGCCTTCCTGTGCGAGCAAAGAGAAAGAAGGGAGGGGAGGGGAGTGAAATTGCAGTAACACGATCAAGCGCACGTGAGGGGCCGGGGGGAGGGGGGTTAAGTTGGCGGGTCTCAACTGTGGCTGCGCATTTACATGGCTCAAAGTGCGACTGAACGCATACGCAGCTGCACACCCTGCTTTAGAGGTAATCTGTTGCGTATGCAAAGAGTGGGCGTGCCGAGACAGACGGCATGGCACCATGTAAGCAGTCTTATCGCGCGTTTAGTCTTGGAGGTTGCGTAATGGCGAGTTTCAATAACCCGTTGGAGTGAGAGGCAGATGAAGCATTCAATCCCTACGGCCTGCTGCCGGTGCTTTTCCTGATAGCGTGGTCCCAGTGCTGGCTATGCTATCAGCCGCGGGGGTGGAGTGCTTGTGAAAGCGTGGCTGGCTTTGTTTAATTCGCACCACTGAGAAGATGTCGTTGACGTACAGGGCATGAAACCGCATCATTCATCGCAGGCTCCCAAATTTTATCAAAATGACTTTCTTTCTCATTCAAATTTGCTTTTTTTTAAATTGCCCGATAACTCTGAAAATTCTGCTGCCCCTTTCCGTGTAAGAAAAATTTATCGGCGACTGTACTTATTTGCGTAAAAGGTCGAATTTCAATAGAACAAATTTTCGATATAATGAAGCAAATCGCCAATTTTATCGACTTAGTTATATCAAGGTTTAACTGTACTTTCAACATTAGCGAGTAGCGCATTGTCCTGTCACATTCTCCTGTCATTCTGTTTTGCATTAAAGCTCATTGGGATTTGTACCTGGAAGTTTTCTTTGTACCGATAACTGTATAGGCTTGTTCATTTAAGCACTTTTGTTCATATGCCTCCATCTTTTCTGAAGGCTGTAATTTGGTTTGTGACGGTTAGGTGGAGGTATGCAGTAGATATTCATAAACACGGTATACTTGTATGCTTTGTGATGTAAATATATACACAACCAAATTAATAGAATCGGAAACCATGCTTATGCAGGTTCTGAGCGCCAAGTGCTGTCATTTCCTGATTTCTTGTTTTCATGTGCTCTTAGGCTCAAGTCCATTGACCTGGTGTGCATGAAGAAATTGGACAGCAAGGTGAACATCATCCCCATAATTGCCAAGGCTGACACCATTTCCAAGACAGAGCTACAAAGGTTCAAGATTAAGGTGAGCTTTTGTCCTTTTCTCAAATATATTTGGTTATGCCAGAGGCCCTGCCTGAGTGTTTCAGAGGGGTTGGTAAATGCTGAGAAGAAAATACATTGCACCCTTTTTTAAAGAAATCTGTCATGATGCAAAGGTGAAACATGTTTTCTAAGGAGCAGTGGCAGCCCTCTTACACATTCGCAAAAGCAAGTCTATAAACATGCACAGTCTTCTATTAATTGGTTTTGCTTGAAGGACGAAGTAATGATAGCGACAGCAAGCATGCAATGCATGTGCTGCTGCATAGCTTTAACAAAACCATGGAGGCTACCAGGTATCGGTAGATATATCCGACACAACGGTAAGCCCATTGGGTATACAGTTAAAACTTGATATAATGAAATTCTTGATATAACGAAGTATTTAACTTTTCATGACCTCTTGCCATAGAACACCATGTATTTAAAACCTCAATATAGGAAAGTGGGTTTGTGTACGATTTCAGTGTAACGAAATTTTACTTCTGCCGCAAAGAAATGCTGAGACAATAAATGGAAACTTCCACGGACGCAGATGGTCAAATGATTAAAGTTTTAGTATGCATACGTTGCATACGTAAGATCGCTACGTTCTGCAAAGTGCACATGTAAAGAACGCAACATGAACGCTACATGGTGCGTAAGCGGCCGCCACGTACGCACCATCTGATTCTTGCGCGCGTACATGGGGAGCCTTGCGGGCTGCTCTCGTTTGTTCGGGAGAGTGTGAGACAAGAGACATTCGCTATTAAGCTTCTTGCCGTTGAGTGCAGTGTTTTTCATTGAAAGAATTCACCGCTGTCAGGAATGGCACCGACTCCGCCTTTGTGGGCCTCACGATTGGCTTTGAAGCTAGGAAAGCACGGTGTATTCCATAATGCCGGTTCCCGAAAGTCAGCTTTACCTCAATATAGCAATTTTATGCTCTGAAGCATACGCGAAAGTATTGCGGTGAAGCATAACAAGCATGGGAAGGATCAATTGTCACGGGACACAGTATGTATTCCTTAATTATACACGCGTGCACCTGCCATCTCCTGTCACAGCACGAGCACCAATATGCTTAATAAGTGTACTGGCAGTCCTTCAGAGCTTTTTCGGATGTGTCTGTGGTGATTTGAGCCCTTAAAGGCAATAAAAGACATGGATTCATTTTTTCGAACTGCCCGATTTTTTTTTTTTTTTTTGACGTTTTCGGGGCCCCTAGGGTGTCCGAAAAATTGCACATTGACTTTACAACTGAACAAGGGGATGATTAAAATGGTCCGTGGGGCAAGTGCGTGGTGGTAGGGCATGAACACAAAGGAACTATGCATTGAGGAATGAACGGTAAAGGAAGCGTGCCATCGTCGATTCTTTGAAGGAGCTTGAGCTCAAAAAGCGGTGTTGGCTGATGTCGAGATGCAGGTGTCCCTCATCCAAACCAAAATAAACTCTTAAAAACAGTGAAACGCGAAACTGAGGCATTGTGCGCGGGCTGAGAGTATGTCAGCTGAGGTTGACTTGCCAGCTGTTATGAGTGAATCTCACTTGTCACAAAATTTGGGCCTCATAACAATGAGCTTGCTATCAGTTGATAGAAATAGCTCATATTTGAAAATATTTGCTTCTATATGCATCTCCTTTTTATTTGTATTTGAGAATGTTAGACTCAATTTGCAATGGGATTTACCTTTTTTTTTTTCGAAGATATTTTATTCACTGTGCATTTTACTAATCCCTCCCTTCTGTTTTCTCTTGAAGTAAAATAAGTGCTACTACTTACTATTCAAACTGGATTAAGCCATCTTTTAAAATTTTTTAACATTATTTCTAAAGAGCGACAGCATTGGGCTACATGATGTCAGGCCATCTTGACATAAAACAAAGTTCTGGGTCACTCGGGGAATTTTGTAAAGGCACTCAGAGAAAACCTGGAAAACTCGAGAAACTTGGAAATGTCAACTTGGTAGACACCCTATTATTTGCATAAAAGGTTGAATTTCAATACAACAAAATTTCAATGTAACAGATCAATTTGCCGATTTTGCCTACTTCGTTAATTCAGGTTTAACTGTACTACCTACGTCGGTAGTCACTGAAACTAGAGCTTCAAAGGCATTGTGTGTGCAGGCTCATATTTGTTCAAAGGTGAGCAAATGTGTATTTGGAAATAGGCAAGCAGCATCTCTGGGTTGAAAATGAGTGTGCAATGAAAAACGAGGGGCAGGCGAGCGCACCATTTTCCTTCGCCTACCCTTTCCATCTGCTCTTAGCAATCCCCCCTCCCCTCTGCCATGGGCGACCCCACCCTTTTGCCTCCCTGTCCTACCATTCTCTAAGTTTCCCCGTCCCAGCTGCCTCTACCTTATAAAACGGCAAAGAGGCACCATCTATTAGGGAAGCCAAGAAATTTGCGAGATGTATGTACTGCGCACTGGCTTTTTATGGACCTTGGCACAAAACACTTTCGTGTGAAAACATTTTTAGAGGATAATTTATTCACTATTAAGTATAACATGCTGATAAAATGTGTCACACTTGTTACAGCCTAACGAGTGAGAATCCATAAAAACTTCTCATCATGTCATTCCCAATGCGTTCCTGTACCGGCGTTATAAGCAGCTTTTGTGCTGCAATTCTTTCGGAACATGCAATTTATAAACTATTCACAATGCTGTCAAAAAATACTGCTTTTATTAACAAAAGGTAAATGTGCCTGATTCACGCATACTTTTGAACTTTGCATGAACTCTGCAAATAAAGAACCCTTGAGGCTTCTAAAGCACATCCACATCAGATATGTTAGCCGGCATGAACCTTTCATTTCTGCCATATGCTGGAGGAACACTGTGACAGAAATGCTTCTGCATAACGAGTTCTGCTAAGGTTTACATGGCATTAGTAGCTATCTTTAGTGACTTTAATCTTTCGTCTTGACTTGCAGATAATGAGTGAGCTCGTCAGCAATGGAGTTCAGATTTACCAGTTCCCAACAGACGATGAATCATCGGCTGAACTAAATCAAAGCATGAATGTAAGTGTGCTTCCTTGCCTTGCATCTTGTGCATTGCCATTTCATCCTCGGTGTGCTATTTGATTATGAGCCTCTTGCCCACTTCCGTACTTGTGCAAGCATCTCATGTAGTCTGTGTCGTATTGAAATTGCAGGCCCATGTTCCACTGGCTGTCGTAGGGAGCACAGATTTTGTCAGAGTTGGAAACAAGATGGTCCGAGCACGCCAGTATCCTTGGGGAACTGTTCAAGGTAAACCAAAGTCGCTAGTCTTCTCAACTTGGGTGGAGAGGCTGATGTATTTGCCTAGTCTACATGCCGGATAGCTTAGTGTCTATGACGTTGTGCCGGTGAGCTCGAGGTTGCAGTTTTGATGCCTTCTGTGGCTGCTGCATTTTGATGGAAATGAAATTCAAGAACGCTCGTTTACTTAGATTTAGAAGCACGTTAAAGAACCCCAGGGGGTCAAAATTAATCCAGTCTCTCCCTCTAATCCAGTCTACTCTAATCCAGAGTCGTCCTTATAATCAGATGATGGTTCTGGCACGTCAAATCCCAGAATTTGATTTTTGTAGTTGTCTACTCTTCCTTGCTCACGCAGAGGGTAGCAACACTACAGTGTGGCATTACCAGAGATAGTTTTCATGCAAAAAGTCATCCATTCAAGCGGAAACACTATTATTATACAGATGCACATAGCAGCCAGGGTTGCCAGGTCCAAAAAGTGCAAGGTAGCCAGAAAAGTAGCCAGTTTGTTGCTAAAATGGCAACACAAAATTGCTGAAATGGCAACACAAAATTGCTGAAATGGCAACACAAAATTGCTAAAATGGCAACACTAGGTTTAGTCCCCTTTACAGATAGATGCATAGCTGAGCTGGGCCCGTGGAGATGTCATCAAACCATGAAGTCATGGCTAGTTGGTTCAGGAACTTCGAGGCATTGCCACTACCCGTCTTTCATGTTTGCATTTTTTCTGGCTTAGTAGGAGTGGCTCGTTGCTGTTGTAGAAAGGCAATTCATTAAACACAGCTCTACTAATATTTCTGTTTAGGGTCTCTTTATTATGTAGAAATCAAAGCCTGCAGGTTGATCGTTCATTAAAAGGCCCCTCACCAGGCCCCATAATAAATTTTGCTTATACACTGGAAGTTACGTGTCCTCTAGGGAGTGTTCTGCCGTAAAAATTTTTCACATTGGCTCATTAATAGTCGAGATAGAAATATTTCAGTGTCACGGACCCATGATTTCAGGAGGCGAGCTTCACCGCTAACATACTTTCTCCACTTGCCCCGCTAGCCTCCGCAAGCAAAATTCCTTCCCTGTGTTCTCCCATACCGGACCTCGAGGATTGCATAACGCATATGTCGCAGGCCCTGCCTTCATTTTTTTCTTTTTTTTTTTCTTCTCGCTTTCTTGCGGTGCGGTGTCCTTCCGATGATGGTGTCATGTGCGAGCTGTTGCGATTGTTGTGTTTCACATAGCATACAATTTTGCGCGCTGTGCACGAGGACACCTGACTAGCGGTATAAGTCTGTGATACATGAATGCCGAGGTAGACACAAGCGGATCACAGAGCATGATCTCGTGCAGGAACACTGTAGAAAATTATAGTTTCAGTGCCTGCACACGCGACAGCACGATGTGGGAACAAACAGACGAAACTGAAGTACTGCGATGCGAAGTAAAACAAAAACAAAAAACGGTTTGTGTGTTTTATTTCTCTAAGCGTTAATTCGTCTATTCTAGCAACATACTACACAAATAACAGATGTTGGCTTGAATAATTCTCAGTCACATGTCAGCACAAGAGACTCCACAACACGAACACGTGTGCGTAGGCACACCAGCACAAGTACGTCATCCTCCAGCTTAAAGTGCGGCGGCCACCAGGAGAAGGGAAAACAGCGTTCGGTTTGAAATTTCAGATCTTTCTTTGGCGCATAGCGATGTAATACTTTGTAGGCACGATCATTATCGCTCATTGTATGCTCTGTGCTTGTCAGCTCAGAATGGCCAGACCTGGTGAGGGACCCTTTAAGCGATACCTATACTGAACATCATGTGAGCCACTTTTTTGTAATAAAGTAGGAGCATTGGCTTTGTGTCAGATTGAAAGTTCAAGTTATACCAAAGCTCTGGAAAAGAAACATGTCCGAGTTTGTTGATATACTATACATAATAGAGCAGTTCCAAGTATAGATAGTGACAATGCTAGCTGTAACAAAATTGCATAAAGCATGTGTAATTATAGACATGATTAGTCTTGTTCATGGATATTGAGGCATATCTGCAGGACTAGGTGATCTGATGCTTACATTTTTGGCTCTTGTAATGGCCCCTGCTGTTCAGTCCACGGCTTTATTCTCACCTTTATTCCATACTTCTATGTTCGCTTCCTTTGTTGTTGTATAGTATGCTATATGTCCCATGTAACTTGTGCCAAAGCTTTAAAATATGAGGTATCACATAGCTGGGGGGGGGGGGGGGGGACAGAACCAAGGTAAGTTTTTTTGCCATTGCTTGGAGCAAGTTGGACTATTCTTTGTATTTTGTCTAATTACATAATTAGTCATTAATTAAACTTCTGAAATACGATAATTCAGAGCAAAAATGTCAATGAGAATGTTGTAGGCAATTCCAAAAAATTCCCGATTCAGCTTTCAGTTGCTCAATACGCGCTACATGTGTTTTTTCCAAGCCTGAAAGAAAGCCTGAGAAACATGCAAAAGTGTTGCACTTTTACAACAAACGAAGCCTTCATAAAAGGAAACAACACAAATCCATTTAAGATTGGCATCACCACTGGAAATACAGAACCAACTCCTAATGGCTTCCTAAGTCTTTTTGTAAAATGGGCAAATAGCAAGCAAACCATTGATGTTAAGGCAGTTGGATTGCATTTGAACATAAATGTGTAGTTCAGCCAATTTCATTGGATGGTCCTACAGAACAACTTATTGACACTGCTCTGATAGGACTATTTTTTAAACTTGTTGCTTTCTTTATGTAGCCCTCACTCTCTTAGGCCATTATAGCCCTTGGCAGAGCATGACCTTCGAGCTTGCTGGCACAGCACAGGATTCCTGTGCTGCTGACGTGACGATGTGCAGCTGATTCTTTCAGACAATCCACCATTATTCTGTTGTGACTATTGCGGTGACTAATATCCCTGTCACACAGGACAGTTTAATGCCATCAAAATTTAGTGACATTAGCATCTAATTGTATTATTCGACTGCTGCACAGGAATATTTACTAGCGCCATTCGAATCTGATGACTTTCGCTGTCGAATAAATTTGAAGAACTCGTTTGGCTTTGCACTTAAAGCGAATGTTTACTCTCTACTCCAGAGACAGTAAAATGAGACATAATGCATTTGTCACTTGATAACTGTGCACGGAAAAAGCAATTTTTTGCATTTATATCATTTGCATTTTTAAGGTGTTTATTAACTCACGAAAAAAAAGCTATATTGCAGGCTGTCACAAAATGTTGTTGCTCTCCACCTCAGTGGCATCTGGGTGTCATCGCTCCGCTAGTTGGCCGCATTATGAACACTCGGTGACACATTGAAGGCTTGCTTGAAGTGACTTGCTCCAAGGTTTCGCAGAGGATCTTGAAACCAATGCTGACTCTTTGAAAATGTCCAACATTCTCGGTGAGCAGTGAAAGCAGTAGCCATAGTAGCTGCAACAGTGAATGAGTTTGCTTGAATGCACTGCTCAATTTCTTTGCAGTACTTGCTTGTGGGTCTATTTGAAGGTCTAACCACTTCCTCGGATTAATGTGCTTTGCTCGTAATGTAAAGTATGCAGTAACTATAATCACCTCACCTGCTGCAGCAGTCAGTTGTAGCAGGTGAAGCTTAAAGCATCCTCTTCCAGTGCCGCCGTGTCAGCCATATTGTTGGTTTGCAGTTTATCGGCTACCATGTTGGCAAAGCCTTGTCTTGGCTTATGGTGACCAGACATTCTGAAATAGAATGTTTATATGCATTATTAAAGTGCATTATTTTAGTCAAGTGACACCTCAGAATTGTTTGAAAATGGATTGCTTTAACAAACATTTCATACCTACCTTGTTCCACTTCAGTCGCCAATTACTCTTAAATGATCGCCATTGGTATCGGACCGGAAAAGCATTAATTTTGCATGTGTAGCTCTGCCACGTGGCATTCATTGCACCGAATGTCATTCGAATGTAAAGACATTAAACTGTCCAGTGTGGCAGGGGTGTATGCCATACCTTTGCACTGAACAAATGCTGACAAATCTTGAGGACATGTTTATTTAATGTTCTAGCCAGTATTGACAATGGCTTTAGTGCACTTTTAAGACTCCTGTGGGAATGTGCAGCTTTTGTGTTCTGAACTAGATGTGAACTGGGACTTCTCGTTGCAGTGGAGAATGAGAACCACTGCGACTTTGTGAAGCTTCGCGAGATGCTTCTGCGGACAAACATGGAAGACCTGAGGGAGCAGACGCACACACGCCACTATGAACTGTATCGGCGCATGCGATTGGAGCAGATGGGCTTCACAGACATCGGCACTGACAACAAGCCGATCAGCTTTCAAGAAACCTACGAACAGAAACGGCAGGAGCACCTCACTGTGAGTGCTGCAGCACTGCATCTCTTGCTACTAGATTGCATAGGAAGGATTTTTGCAGTATGTTAAATGAATGTTGAAGCCTGTAAATGGCACCAGGTTGAGTTGTTTGAGATTAAGAGCCTAAAGATTTACGGCTTATAACTGAGCGCTCAGAAGAAAAGTACGCTTTTAATGCAAGTGCAATGTGAAACTAATAAAAAGCTTGCTTATGACATGTAGAACCTGGAGATCTAAAGCTTATCAGCACTTCAAAATAAAAGTGTGCATGTAATACGAGTACATGAAACTAAAACAAAATTCGCAACTGAGCATGATGCAACCACTGAGTATTCTTCAAGCCTTTCAATATATGGAACATGAACTCGAGGTATCAGGTTTGATCTCAGCCTTTGGGGCTGCATTTCAATGGGGGCAAAATGCAAAAATACTTATGTACTTAAACTTAGGTGCACACTAAAGAACTCCAGGTGGTCAAAATTAATCCAGAGTCTCCTACTACAGAATGCCTCATAACCAGATAAACGAGAAGAAAAAGGGTTAACCGAGGGGCCCAATTTTTATTAGTCATATCATAAGAAGCCAACAAACACTGACACCAAGGACAACATAGGGAAAATTACTTGTGCTTAATAAATGAAATAAAGAAACGATAAATTATTGGAAATTAAAGTGGATGAAAAAACAACTTGCCGCAGGTGGGAACCGTATCCACAACCTTCACATTTATTAAGCACAAGTAATTTCCCCTTTGTTGTCCTTGGTGTCAGTGTTTGTTGGCTTCTTATGATATGACTCTTAACCAGATCGTGATTCTGGCACATACAACCCTGGAATTTATATTACGTAAGTCATTCATTATCTGACATTTAATCTGACAGAGCACTGAAACAAGCAGAGGTGTGGCGTGGCCACTGCTAGCGTGAACGCGGGAGCCCATGGCATCACTTCACGCAATGCCACCACCAGTGCCTCGTGAAGTGTTGCAGCACATGCGCGTTGTCTGCTATAGTTCCTCACACATGTTGTGTGCCTGCATGCACTGTTAACTCAGGGCTACAATTGTGTGCAATCGGCATACCAGCATGTGCAGCGAAGGGGAGGAACTATTGCAGACAAGCCGTGCGGGTTTCGCCAATCTCTTTGATTTTGCGCTTGCGCCACAAGACTTCATGAGGAACCTGTGGTGGGGCTGTGCAGAGTGATGCCACGGGCTCTCATGTTCCCGTTAGCTGTGGCCACACCTGCACAGTAGACTTCTGGCAATTCGAACCTGACGGTACTGACGAAATTGATCTAATTATCCTTGCGTAATGAACGCAGCCCCCACTTTTCCAATCAAGAAGTGTGCTTTCTTTTCTTTTTCTTGCATAATGATCACACCCTAAACTAGTTGCCGTAAAGTAGGAGACACACGGTACGATTCGGTGTCCAATATGGTGTTCGGCGGGCACGATTGTGTCCGACACCATGTCGGACACCGAATCGTACTGTGTCTCCTACTTTTATTGTGATGGCAATTATAGGGACGCTCCAGGCACATTTTTGGTGGCAGCGGCAAGCGCCGCATGGTGTAGGTGTGAGTGAAAGTGCGCGAGAGAAGCCAGCGATCGTGGCTCAATCTTCCACGCAATCTTTCGTTGCACACAAAGCCCCAGAGGGGAGGAAGGGGGGCGGCAGCGATGTTGTACTTTCGCAGCGACTGCGTATGCAACTGCGCACTGCACGGCCGCGGCACTCGTTATCTTCAAAGCGATCTGCATCAGTGGCCGAGTTGATAGCGACTCATACCTCTGTGCGGGCTGCATTCTTGCTGCTCAGTTTGCATTGAAGCGAATGTTTGCAAGTTTATACGGCCGATAAAACTACACATCCTTACTTCGTGTAGCTGTCTACACATTTGTTATTGCAAACGATGGTTCGCGTTTCGGGCAAAACAGATTTCTCTTTAGAGGTGGCCGTGGAAAAAAGAAAAACCTCTCAAAATTTTACCCTGCATAATGAACACACCCTCCAACATTGCGCATATTTTTTTTGGAAAAGTGCGTTCATTATGCAAGTAAATATGGTATTTGCCCAATTCTAGCACACCATGAATCAAGCATGTGGCCTTTTTCTACGCGTACAAAGTAAAAAAAAAAAACTAACCTAGAACTGACATTAAAGCTCTTGAAAAAATAAAAAATCTAATGTGTATGTGATTTTTTTAGCAAGAAAGAATGGCAGGGGTCTAATATGTGTCGCACAATGGCGCCCGCTTTCCTAAAGTCAGCCTTGCCATGATGCAGTTGTGTTGTGCGGTAATATATATGATTGCTGCTAATGCAGTTTTGTTTACCGCGCAGGCAATTTTCAGACCATTTTTCTTTAAAAAGAAGAATGTGCACATTAGAAGCAAGTATCTTAATCAAACATTGTACGCTATCATTATTGCTTGAAAACCTTCCTAGGGCAGTCTGAAAATAGACATTTTTGGCGAGAAACCGACTTGTGTTCTACGCATTCACAGTTCCCTAAACTCTGCCAAGGAATGTTGCCACTAAAGGGGTCACTATAGGTGTCTTTGTTGGGGTCACCGTAAGGGTTACGTGCCGCTATTGCCGTCTGGTCAAGTTCGAATTATCCAGCTAAAGCCAATGTTAGGATCGAAATAACGGACTTTTGGGCCCATAGAAATGTGTTGGTGCCGGCTGGGACCTTCTGTCGGGATTGAATTAATCGAAAAAATGAATTGCTGTATTTAGCCAAATCTAGCGCACACCTTTTTTTCAAAGAAAATGTGTCTGAAAATTGCATGCGCCTTACAATTGGATTCAAAACCAAAACCACTTTCGCGACATTGTCAACAACATGCTGTCGGATGAAGCATCCTTGTCATCACAAAATGGTGACAGAGTATGATGCTGTAAAGGTTGATGTCAGTTCATCTTATGTTCAACTACTATCTTGAGCAGTATTTTTGGCCAATAACTTTTGCAGATACTACTTTTGTGAGATGTCGCAAAACTCGACAGCAGATTCACCGGGTGCAATTGGCTGTCAGCGTTTCGGGCGCTGTGCCAAGCTTACTATCTGCGCACAGTGTCAGGAGTGCTGTCACACACTTTGGCAAGTCCGATGTAGAGGCTCGCAAAGTGACAATAGTATTTCTAAATGTGATCACTCGAGAATACCACACCTGCATGCTTGGTATCTGTGGCCAATGAAGTGTAAGAGACGATGCATCATGTCTGCAAGCTCATTAAAAAAATATGTTCCTCCTTTCTATGAAAGTAAATTCTGCACGTCTTGTTTTTTTCTGGTTGCGAACATGGGGACACGCTATATTTTATTTTATAAATTGGGAGCTTGTTACACTCAGGCGAATCTTGTGTTTGAGTGCACTTTTCTTTCTTTAAGCCTGCAAAAATTGGGTGCACATTAGAATGAGGCAAATATGGTAACTGGGGTTGAATAAACAGAAGTCTAGGGTATGTAGCACTGCATCAGAAGTTCGGCCGAATTTCGCAGGCTAACGAAAGAGATGAGCAACAGCACAGAAAAGGACGTAAACCAGCTAGTTTACTTTCATATTGCTCAGTGCGCCTTTAAGGCAAAGTTGTCATCCAAACGACAGTAGCATAACAATAGAAAGAAAAACCACATGAGTTTCTCAGAAAGGCTTCACAGTTGAAGCAAATTTTGTCTGGTCCAGGAATTCAGACTGTAACCAACTCCTTTCTGGTGCAGTAGGAACCATCTGAGCTAACTAGGAGGCTCACAGATTGCAGAGCAATGCATGGAGCTATTTCAATATGTTGAAGGGCTTATGAATGACTTCGGTACTCATCTCTGTATCATCCCCCAGTTTCCTCGGAACTTGCAGCAGCATTTCAAACATTGTTGTCATCTGTGCAGGAACTGCAGCGAAAAGAGGATGAAATGCGCCAGATGTTCGTGGTTCGGGTCAAGGACAAGGAAGCCGAGCTCAAGGAAGCTGAAAAGGAGGTATGTCTTCCATGCCCGCACCTTAAAATTTGCACTTTGGTTTGTTCCACCCAAACATAGCAGACTGTGTGCTCAACTATCTCCCAATTTCTTTTAAACTCATAGATGAGGATTCCAGGTTTGAAAATTCAATCCTAAAGGTTCCAAACTACTTCCACCCCCATCCCCCCTCTTCCCACTGCTATTTAACACACACAAGCTGCGAAAGCGTCTATAAAGTATGTTCGGTTTCTCCAGCAAATCGCTTGCAAACAATTTTTGCTGACTGAAAGGTACTGCATGTTGCATTCACTTGGAGTTTCTTAATATTTGTCGGCGATGGCAGCTAAGAGCGAGTTTGTTGAATGTGGGGCATAAGCTCAATGATTGGCTTTCTGGCTAGCAGATACTCTGAAGTTGACTTTGTGTAGAAATAGTGCATCCGAGGCCTTGGGCGTTTGTTGAGCGAAGTTTTTTTTTTTTTTTGCATGAATATTTATTTTGCCGTACAAAGTGTTGGAATTCAATCAGGAATTCATTAATTCGTTAGAACTCAATGCCACTGCTGTGCGTCATTCTACTGTACGTGGAGCTTCACTACATACAGTAGAACCTCATTGATAGGTCCTGTTTCGTACGATTTCCCAGCGTCAACGTTCATGATCGAGAACAGAAAGAATGACTTATAACATTATGCTTCTTTTTTACCGGTTGATACAGTCCCAGAAAACAATCTAACCGCATTGTCACACTGTGATCGTGTGATATGTTTTCCTGCCACTAGATCCAATGTAAACTAGAAAATGTGTGAGGGGCGCGCGGTCTAGAGCAGTAGCCACCTGCTGCAGCAGCATCCTTGCAGCACAGTCGAACCCGGCTATATCGAACTTTCAAAAAGATGCCTATCAGTTCGCTATAGGGCATAATTCGATATAAGCCTGCTAAAGAAGTGGATAAAATCATATGAAATTTATAAAATTGTTTTATTGATAAAACTAGCTTAGCTTTGCATAAGATGGCCCTGTATTTTCTTCTGCATGGGCAATCTCGCTGCCTGTGATGCACGCACTTCGCTACATTGTCAAAAGAGTCTGAGCAGCCGAGGTCGCAACCTTCCACATTCACGCAGAAGCACCAGACTAGTGCGCATGCATCAATCACCTCGGAGGATGTGAGCAAAGGACCATCGTTGCTTTCCTCATTGTGCCCACTTTCACTTGTGCTCGGTACGATGTCTGCAAGGTAGTCCTCGTCTTTGGGCTCTCCCGTGGTCACAACACCTTCATCTGCACTCACAAGCTCGTCGACTGTTGATTCGTCAACGCCTTTCGGAAAACTGACAGCTCGCTCCATACTTCGACAACACGGACAACGGCTTCATCGCGCTCACCAGAATTTCAGAGTCATCAATGGGCACGCGGAAGCCGGCACGTCTGAAGCAATTTCGAATGAACCACTTGACAGGGCCGTGCGTACGTGTCGGGTGCCACGGGCACCAGGTCACGAGTTTGTCCGCTTTAGCCCTAATATCCCCCTTACATTTCAAGATTGTGCTGACAGTGCTCCTCGGAATCTTGCACACTGCGGGGACATCTGTCCTCTCACCACGTTCGGCCGATTTATGATGTCAAGCTTCACGGCGAAAGGCAAATTCTGCCACTTCATCATGGCAACACTGCGGGAGAAGGCCCACAAGGCACAAACACAATGAACCAGAAAAGCAGCAAGATAACTCGCACTTGTGCCATCTTGCACCACGAATGCACAAGAGCTTCTGATTGCCTGTCCGAGCAAGCGCTGTGAACGGGCCAAGATCATTTTTTGCAGGAGGGTGTCGACGGCTCGCTTGATGCAGCGGGGTCACAGTAGGGAGAGTGGTTGGATGGAGCCAACTTCTGGAGGCACTTTTGCGCCACTTGTTCGATATATTGGGAGCCACCCTTATTTTTGTTCGATGTAAGCGTAATTTTTCCTATATATACTCATTGTGACTATACCGTTTTCAGAAATTGTTCGATATAAAGAATAATTCGATGTAAACGGGTTCGATAAAGTCAACGGCTTCCGGAAATTTTGACAGCTCGCTCCAAACTTCGGCAACACTGGCAATGGCATCGTCGCACTCACAAGCATTTTCAGAGTCGTCACCAGGCATGCGGAAGCCGGCACGTCTGAAGCAGTTTTGGATGAACCACTTGCACACGGCCACCTTGACATTTTGTACACGACCATGCATACACGTCGGCCACCACGGGCACTGGGCGTTTGTCTACTTTAGCCCTAACATACCGTATTTACACGATTGTAAGTCGACTCGAATGTAAGTTGACCTCCCATATCGCGTGACAGGTAAAAGAAAAAAAAAGCAGGAGCATACCCAAGGGCGCATTCGATAATGAAAATTTATTAGTAGCTGACATTGGTCACTGGACTACTCGTCTTCACTAGTGCTGCCATCGTCATCGTTGCTGCAGTCCCACAACGCGTCGTCGTCCAGCGAAATTTCACATTTGGCAAACGACCGCACCATGACATCTTGTGGAACAGTAGCCCATGCCGAATGCACCCGACCATACGCAGCCGTCATGGAGGCTCTTTTGACAGGTCCGGTTGGTGTAATTTCGCGGTCTTCTGCCGCCAGCCCCTCGTTGTAGTCGCAGTGGAGCAGGGCCTTAAAAGGTGAAGGTTCGGGTTTGTTTAATGACCATGTCGCACTTCACTGGCAGGGACCAATCACGCATTTCAGCGACGTACGCCGCAAGCTTAGCCTACAGCTCCAGAAAGCGTCCAAACTTCGGCACGCGGGAATTTTCTCACTTGCCGTCGCAGGTGAAAATTTCGCTCCGCTGCAGTCGCCACTCTCGCACCACCCGTTCAGAAACATCGAAATTGCGGCCCACTGGTGATTTGTTTCTTCGGCGTAAAGGATGGCAGCCCTCTTGAATGCTGCTGTGAACGAGTGCCGAACGATTAGTGGGCCTGGAGCACTCATGACGACTGGGGAAGCATAGAAGTAGCATGTAGCCGGCAGTCAAGTGGAACGCGTCAAACCAATGCCAATGCCTTTCAACAGAGAACGAGAAGCCCGCGACCGATACTCCCCGCCATAGTTTCTCACTGCTTCCCGCAAGTGCCGCCGTTCTGAGGGTGCCGCCGCAAATGGGAACAGCGGCGCTTCCATCAACTTTCGACACCCTCCCCATGAGTGTTGCGTGCACTGTAAAACTCTAAAAAATGTCGAAAAACCCTTCCGAAAAGCGAACAAACACGCGGGATAGTGGAAAGATACGGGTAGGGCCATAGAGCAAACATAAAACTGTAACTACGTTGTAACTCCTGTTGGTCTCGCTTTTTTGGTGGTGCCATGTTTTGGTTTCGACTGTAGGTCGACCCCCCAACTTCAGACTTTCAAATTTTAAAAAAGTGGTCGACTTACAATCGTGTAAATACAGTACGACTTTTTACCGCGTTCGACTTAGTTTGTGATTTCGAGCTTCACGGCAAAAGGCAAATTCTGCCGCTTCCCACTAGCCATTATGGCAACACTGTGGGAGAAGGCCCACAAGGCACAAACACAATGAACGAGAAAAACAGCGAGGCAACTCGGACTTGCAGGATCTTGCACGACGAGTACACAAGAGCCTCTGATTGCCTGTCTGAGCAAGCGCTGCGAGTCGGCCAGGATAATTTTTTGCAGGGGGTGTCGCTGACTTGTTCTATGCGGCGCGGTCACGGTAGGGAGAGAGGGTGGATGGAGCCGCATCACCGGGCTAAACCACCTTTAAGATATGTCGGCGGGTTTCCCCACTGCTGCAAGAGGAAGCCAACTTCTAGGGGCACTTTTGCACCACTTGACGTTCTATATATTGGGAGTCTCTGCTATTTTTGTTCTGTGTAAACGTAATTTTTGCTACATATACTCATTGTGACTATACCGTGTTCAGAAATTGTTTGATGTAAATGGGTTCGACATTGTCGGGTTCGACTGTATTTCCGGCAACCCTATTGCGATAAGCATCTTCACAACCTATCTGCTACAGTGTACATGGCGTAGTACAATTGGAAGTGTACTGCAGGCTTTTAGTCGGCTAACCTAAACACGCATATACCCTGCTGCAGGTAAGGCAAGAGCGTCATGTTTCGCTCTGCGTCATACTCTGGTGTCACCTGCCAGCTCAATTTCATTTCGGTTTCCCCATCGCCATCTGAAAATGCACGTCTCTGGCCGCTCAGGCCATACCAGCTCGATGGGGGTCAGCATCTTGTGCCACGATTCACACAACTCTTCCCTTACATAAATGTCAACTACAGCTGAATCTGCCAAAATTTTTAGTGACTTCGGGTTCCCAGTTACGTTTTCTCAGTATGTTTTTTCTCACATTTTCTACAGAACATATGAATGAGGTTCTACTGCAGGCAGTTATGTTCTAGTTCAGCAGAATGACTAGTTGGGCTTGTTGGTTGAACATAGTGGAAGGCTACAGTGCGAGAACCGACGGAGACTAAGGAGGCACACAAAGTACACAGACGCAGTGTGCCCAGTGTGTCGTATATGAGATACATATCTCATGTGGTAAAGTCTACATCAGGCAAATCGGCCAATGCATTAACAATCGACTTAAGGAACACCACAACAGCGTTAACACTATTCAAGGTCATCCAGGCGTGCACTGTCGCGAATGTGGGTGCAAACCTGTCTTCGACAAATGCAAGATTGCCATATCTAGGAGAAAATCGAGCCTTACTAGAGAAATTATTGAGGCTGTCGTAATTTCACATGCTGGAAGTAACTGTGTCAGTTGTCCCTTGATAGCTTTGTGTGAAAAAGAGCTGACCTACCTTGATTCAAATGCCAGGGTGCAATAGCGGTACAAGCAGGTTCTGTGCACATTTGTGATCTTCTTGTATTTTTTTTTTTTGCCAAGTGTTTGCTTTGATACTAGCTGCGTACCGGTAAGATAAACATTTTTGTTGAAAGTCAGCGCTGTGTCTGTGTACTTTGTGCGCATCCTTTGTCTCCGTCGGTTCTCACACTGTAGCCTTCCATTATGTTCTAGCTTTGCTGTAATACTTTGATGACATTGTTTAATGTGTGTTAACATAGTCTAATATAGGCCACAATTCGATGTATCAGAATTCATTGTAAGTAGTCTTTACTACAATAAGTGGTCTTCACGTGGGACTGATGTGCAGCTAAAAAATATTTTTCTTAGACTTGTCACACTCTGCAACGGACAAAATTAGATTTCAGATATTTCGCATCCGCAAAAGTTTTCAACGACCACTTTCATTTTTTGTTCCCAAGCTGCACGCCAAGTTTGACGCATTGAAGAAACAGCACGCCGAGGAGAAACGGAAGCTAGAAGAAGAGCGCAAACGGCTCGAGGACGAAATTCGTCAGCTCAATGACAAGAAAGCCCTGGTGCAGCAGGTGCAGAGCCACTCCTCTCACACGCTCACCCTGGGCAAAAGCAAGAAGAAGTGATGTCTGCTCACACCAGGCTGGCACATCACACCACTCTGCTTGTCACAAAGGGAACCAAGGGTGCTTGACGAAACTCTGGGGTGTGCTCTTTGTTCTGCTCACCATCGTGTCAAGCAGAGGGTAAGTTATGGCTGCGGCTGTTGGCAGGTCCTGGTAATGTTGCCAAATGTCCTCGCGTGCTGTCTTTCTAGAGTGCGAAGTAACAACACGGTTGGTGTGGCTCTTTTGTAAGTGCTGCTTCTTTGAAGTGAACCTCGGCACGTCCGTCTTATCCCGCATGTCACATCAAAGAGAGGAGGAGGCATAGCTATGGCTCATGGCAGACTCTAATAGTCTTGTCAAAGCGTCCTCGCGTGCCGTCCTATCTCTGGTGCAATGTTGTCAGTGCCCTGTCTTGTGAAAGCAACTTCTTTGATGAAATGGCATGTCTGTTCTTAGACAACATTAACAGGTTAAAAGGTCAGTGACGATGCAGTTTTTTCTAACTTACAATGGTGGAGAGTGAATGGTTTGGAAAGGTTCACATTGATAGTGATATTAGCTTACTGGTGCAGTGTAAGTGGTTCGCATTGGAAACAAGCAGCTTATAGTGAAGGCTGAACGAACCCAAATAATTTGGGTTCTTTTCTTTCTTGAAATGAGGGTAAGACCATACTTGTGAGCACCTTTTTTGTAAATGCGTAAACTGCTAGTTTTATTTAACTGGAGCTTGTGACTTTGTCACAAGTGCACAACTGAGTAAATTCATGTTTTTCTACACATCATCACACAGATCCATGAGAGAGAGAACTGTTTCGAATTTTTTTCCTTTTGCAGAATGTACATATGTGCTCTTTCCTTTGTCATCTTATAATGTATCAAATATGAAATGTGAATGCTGTGGTATCCATTGTCGGCCAAAGTTTTAACTACGGCATGTGAACTTGTGGCCATATTCTTGATTTGTAGCTTCTGGGAACTACAACTTTCAGTATGGTTTGGTTGGCTATGCTAGCAGAAGTGGACCTTTAGAAAAGAATGGCATGTTTCTCCATCACAGTTATTTTCATGCGGCGTAGTTCCTGGCTGCTTTGACAGGGTGCCCATCTTGCCAGCAAAGCATTGCACTTGACATTGCGTCGCACAAAAGTGAAATTATCCCCGGAAGTGACCAAATGAGAGTATGATCCTTTCTGTGAAACACCAGCACCTTATAGCAGCTGAACCAGATTGGCACTAGTGCTGCTTTTCAGCTGTTCTAAGACAATGCAGGTTATGTGACAGGCTGGATGTACTTTGTTTCAAATTTTCCTTTCTTTTTAGTCCAGTTGGAATGTGTCAGCTTAAGCTTGGCGGGACGAACAAAATTGTAGGAACTTCAAAAAGCATGGTAAAATCTGAAATGATGGTGAAAATAACCAGTGCCACATCAACAGAAGCTACCGTATGCTTCCTACATACCTTTCATTGCTTTTTTTTTTTTTAAATGGCTTTTGTTGCTTGCACCTTGTCAATCGTGAGGTTGTCTCAGAAGGCGAGAACTTCTTCAGCACTAGCAGATGTAGCGAGGTGTTGCCTAAATGGCATATCTTGCACCTCTGGAGGTTGAACCTGCTAGTTGTTCTTCTCGGAATATCTGAACTCATGTGGTTTGACAAGAGCTTAACCCATTCTCTTGTTTTAGCATTGAGTTCTTTATTCCATGTTCTCAAAGCTGTTTACTTGTGCTGATAAGCCCTCAGGTATGAGTGTACCGTGCTCTAGGCAAATGCTGCGTGCATCCAAACGCTAACATACGCTGTAGCTTGCAGAAAAACCGATGCAAACGTGGAGTGTTTTCAGATCAAATTGAATTTTATTTACAACTGCCATTTTTTTTTGTTAACTTGTATTGTTTCATGTTCTACTGTGTTGATCCCTAACATTGAAATGAGTTTAGTAGTCGTGAAGTCAGGTATCGAATCTTTTACAGCACACTGTTCCACTTTGCAATGCCAGTGCTAGATGTGCATTATACTGGCTGCCTTGTACATGCTGCTGTAGTAGGTGACACTCTACTTTTTAGCTGCTTAAGTTCCTCATCAGGTGGGGAGGTCTCTATGTTCTAGTAAATTATTATGGCTGTGTAGACTGCCTACTTATGAGTTGGCGGGGTGGCAACTGCTGCGGGAATTTAATGTAGCAGAAATTTGCCATTTTAGGTCCAAAGACTTGTTGCTTCATTTGTTGTATCGTTCTGCCACAGGAGTTTTTCTTGTAGATTTCACGTTAGGATAGTTTCCAGTAACAGTTTTCTTTTATGCGGACAAGAGATGCACAGTGACTTACTTATGTTTATACTATTTATGTGGGTCCTTCACAAGGAGTATATCCAGGTGTCACGCGTACGTTAACGCCTGGTACGCTTGCTTCAGCGGGCGGAAGGAACACACGAACGCAAGATGCAATACACACGTAACATTCATTCAATCGGCTATTTTAGTAACAGGAACAGACGGTCAGATTCAACACTTATCACACACGGAATGCGTCCACCCTTGCTCAGCTTTCCGCTCACTCTACCGCGTTTACAAACGTCTGTGCGGCGATCGTCTATTCGCTGTAGTAGTGGCGCTTACAGTACCGGTTTGGTTCGACGCGAGTATCGGCGTCCCCCCGGTCTGTGGTCCGTCGATGCGATCTGGTCGTCGTCAGTCGTTGTTAGTGTCCGGCGTCCCCGATGCCCCGGCCGACTTGACGAAGGCACGGTCGCTGCGGGTCTGTCGCGCTCCGGCAGAGCGCGGCTCGTGCCGGCTGGCGCTCCCGGTGCTTGCCGGCCCAGCGTAGTTCTCCGGACGGGACAGTGACTGGCTGTAGCCAGCCTCCGCGCGTCCACGGTCAGCGGCACAAACGCTGACGTGTCCTGGCGGGTAGGTCCGGGCCAGCGGTAGTTCCGACATCGGACATCTGCTCGCCGAGCCTGGTACTCGGGCGGGGCGTCGATGTGTCGCCTAGGACTTGGGGCAGGACCCAGAGAGGCGATCTCCGGCCGTCTTCTCCTGGAACGCTGCGCCCGGCCACCACGTCCTTTCCTGCGCGCGCCCCTTCTCCAAGATCGCGGCTCCACGCGCTCGCGCTCCACTCCTTCTTCCTCGTCTTCTTTCTTTCTTTATGATTGTCACTCCTGACACCAGGGGACTAATCAATCGTGTCCTTCGTGCACTTGGCCAGGGACAGTGGCATTTGCTGCCAAACTGGAGGTCGCGGGTTCGCACGGTGGCTGAAGCAGCCACACTTCAGCGAGACAGAATACAGAGATATCGGCACACATTAAAGAGCCAGGTGGTTGAAATAAGAGAGTGAGTGCTCTTGACTTGAAAACGGAAAGGTTTGCTGGCAAAGGAGTACTCACCTACATGCTACTTTGCTAGGGAGGGGAAAAGTGCAGACGGGAGGAATTAAAAGAATTGTGTGCTTAGTGACCTTCACTTCAGCCATTCCCTCAGTCATTAGAACTAAGATATCTTGAAAGGAATCTGCTGCCCCCTTTATGTGAAGATGTAGTAAGTGTTCCTTTGTGAGGATTGATTTATTTTATTTTGCAGTACCCTCAGGGTATAAATACATTACATGAGGGAGGGGGCATACATAGAAGAAATAACAGAAAAAAAAGAAACAGCCATAGAGAGCAGGTTACACATTTAAAGTTAAAAGAAAGCAGGAAAAAATAACCACTCATACAGTAGTTTTGCAGCAGGCTTGAAAGCTAATTTTTAAAAGCACTAGGATCATTTATGTTCATTATGGAAACATTGTATTTCACCGTGTGAGTTTGACTTTGGCCATTTTGGCATATGATTTTAGTCTGACATATTAGGTCTGTCTATGGAATCAGTGTTCTGCTATAGAACTGATTCTTGGCTCTGGATAACGTAATGATTGCTCTCAATCCATCTTGCGCTTTGTCAATGGTCCGAACGATGTTATCCGAACGATGTTATGAACAAACCTATGTTATCAGGATTGGCCAATCATGAGCAGTGAATGATAAGAAAGGAATAGAATCAAGCAAAAGGAATTACTAGATCATGCCCACCTTAACTCTCTCCTTACTTAAAAAAAATTCAGATTTTCACTGGTTTTGTGTATTATTTTTATGTGAACTAGTAGTTGTTGCAACATATACTGTCATATATCGAGTCATAGCTTAGTTGTCACGCTGAATTAAGACAAAGCAGAAGTAATCAGTCAGTGTTTCGAAACATGTTTCGTAAAGCTTCAGAAGAGCACTTACAAAACCACTGACTTTTGATTTTTACTCATAAGCTTGGCGAACACAAAGTGTAGTCTTAAAGCTATACAGGGAATAGTGTGCCTTGTAGATACATTTTTATCTGAATAAATGGTTGGAAGCATGTTGAAAACCCACAGTGAAATTGATCAACTCCCTATACCACAGTTCAGAAAGAGAAAGTCAAGGTGTTACGCTTACTCTCTAAGTATCAGCGTGGTTGTTGTTACATAATGTTGGTTGCCTCTTTGTCTTGACGCAACAGCAGGGGTTCACATGTGGGAAAAGTGCTGGCGGCAAAATTACCGGGCCGATTGTGATGTGAGACATAGGCATAGTTTGCTTCACCCTTGTGGTGCGGGGCATGTGGTGCGAGGTCAGTTGTGAAAATTCAACTGCATGGTTACGACAGTGAGCTCAGCATGACTACAACCAAAACAGTGTTGGTTTGGTGTTCATACATTGAAGTTCTCAGCTGTACCCCTTCACTTTGACAGGTATGATTTGTATTGTGTGAAGCATTGGTATTCATGCGAGCTGAAAATGAATGACAAACCTTGCCTGTATTGTGTATGCTTAAGGTTGGCATAGAGGAAGAAAGAGCATTGTTCTATAGACTTTCCTGCAAGGCCAATTATCTGAAAGGCCAATTATCAATTATTTTCTACTTAACTGTTATACAACTGGCAATTACAAAATTTTTCATGTTGCACAGTTCAAAGCAAGCAGCATCCTTCTTTCGCTATGCACTTCTATTGTTGCATGTGCTTCTTGCTACATTTAACTTAGTTCAGGGCATTTAGAATGGTATGTTTGCTACCAATCATGTGTGGCAATCCGAGAGCTCCACAAGCTTACTGTGGGAAACATGTAAGCACAAGGGACAAAGTATGTCTGCTGCTTGCAGCAGCAGTGTGCTGTAAAAATGCACTTGCAGTGGGAAACTGCCGTAACAAACAGCTATATGCTCATTGGTGAATACTTTTAATCAATTCTGGCTATCATTGTCATTGGCTGAGATGCCACGTCACAGTGCCATCTTGATGGAGCAGAGCGGGTGAATCGGAACACCTGCTGCGATATCGCACAAGGTGTTGCATGAGGGTAGAGGACGTTGCCGTGACACCATGTCACCATTGCACTTCGACGGAGCAGATACAGCGACGCGGCACCGCGGGGCAAGACGACCTGTCGTCGGTGAGGCTTCTCAAGTGACATGCGCATGAGAGTGCCGCCGTCTCGGTCTCGGAAGCTGGCGCCTGGTTTCTATCTTTCTCGCCCATACTGGGCTTAGCAGCCGTGTGGGCCTGCCGGCCTTGGTGGCAGTTGCTGCTTCCTCGGTTTCGTCACGCAGGACTTCAGTGGAATGCAGCGTCCTTGATTTCTCAGCAATATTGTCCAAGTGACTGGGGCCTACAGCCAACATGCTAATGTAGAAACTGTACAAAAAAAAAAGTAACCCACACCATTTAATCGCAAAACTCTATAACATACCTTGCAGCTAAACTCAAAAACTTTATTCGCAGCGCAAAACTAGAAGGACCACTCAGTGGCGTTCAATAGGACATTAATGCTTTTGCATTCACAGCTCATAAGAAGTGCTTAGGCGTCCTCAGATTTTTTATTTCGGTGTTCGTTAATTGGCTAGTCTTGCCAAACAGGATCGCCTAAAAGGAATCGTGCACCTCTGCTCAGCATCATTTTTACATTGTGTAGTTGAGTGCATTGACAGAATAGTACATACTATCACTTGGGTATCATGCAGGATATTATGCCACACAAGGGTGAAAATATCCCAGAAAATTATTGATTGACCACCCGCTTTTCGTTGTGATCTGTGCTGAGTGAATTAAGGTACCTTGAATTGCAGTGGAGAAGATGGGACATGCACTTGCGTTGTCTTGTATTTCGCGTGTGGCCATACCAGTTAATCTAGGTAGTCCACTTAGTGCAGATTGCACTTATAAGCCTCGGGTAGACAATTAGCTGATTGCACATGAAATGTGTATGTTTAGTGACTGTTGACCTTGCTTACATTGTTGGTGGTTTTCACAGCTGCTTTGTTTGTGTGAAGCAGCATGAAGGCAGACAAGTTTACAGCTTCAATTGAAGCACACCTGTGTTTTCAGCATTGCATGCGAGAAATGATATATGCTTTAAAGGAATCATGATTCAGAAGTCCTTTCTGCGGTTTCTGACATTTTCTTTCTGTGGTGGCTTAATCAATGCCTATATCACTCCTGGATATTGTCTAATTTGTTTTGTATTGTATTGCAAGTGATCGAAGTTCGCCCTTTGTAACATTAACAGGTGGTTCTAACATATGGTAGTTGCTGAAAATGTCATTGGTTCACAGTTTACAGTGACCTGATAGTTTTTCAGTGTTTTGCCAAACTTGGGACAAGGACGATGTACTGTTTAACATAGGTATTCCAGAAATGTGATGTAACAGAGGTAGAATTTTTTTCATGTCTCCTTTATAATACACTGAACTGCATGCTTGTATAAACTTTATCTGGAGATTGCTCACAAACTGTTTTCATCTCCCTTGACATTCCCTTACGGTGGTGTGTTGCTACCATGAGTGTGAGTGGTACTGATACGTACACTTTTGTACAAAACAAAAGGAAAACCTCCAGCTATATAACTTGAGATTTAAAAGCCTAAAATTCTGCTTGCATTTATCTTGCAGATCTTAAGTGTCCTTGGTCCTTGTGCTCTGTGTCATCCTGTGTGCTTCATACCTAGTCACTGTATAAACTGTGCTATTAAAGGAACTCTCAGAACATGGCTTTCTATCTGTTCAAGGGACTACTGTGCTAAATATTAGTGCATGTCAACTTGGGGGCTATTGGCGGCGAGGAGTTACGGAGTCGCCATCTATCGGAAGCGCCTCGCTGGCGTAGTATGAGGGATCACGCGGCGCACTCCTCATAGGTTTTGCTGTCAGCGCTCACTGAAAACACCACGCGCAAGCTCCCCCGGACATTTCTGTAAGTACTTTCGAAATGAGAGAAGTTTTTTACTGCCTAAATAATAATCTTGGGCAAACTGAAAGCACAGAATCGTTTAGACGCTATCTCTTTGCCGAATACGTACAGTGAATGCCACTGTGCGTGGTCGCCACGATGGAGTCTCCCGAACTGGCTTCTTGCGTGAAAGGTAGGTAAACACTGAGAGCAAACTATGTGAAATATGTTCTTAGTGTTTGTATAACTAAATGGAGCGCAATGGAATGAAGCCTCAATGCAGCGATTGCAAGATTCGCAGCGACCGACTGCGCGTCTGCATGCTTGTCCATGCGCTGTTTCGCTTTCACCGCGTGCGCGTTTTCGCACCGTGCCATGAGCTTTAGGCCGCAGAATATGAGCATTTGACAGTATACAAGCAACCATTGTTGCGTGGGCGCTATCAGAGTTGTTCAAAAATAATTTCATTGTAGAGATTTCGACGCCTACGGAGACTGTGATGTGCCGTCGCGACAATTCAATCTTTTTTTTTTTTTTCTAATTTTATGGACGTTTCAATATATTTCTCGAGTTGCGTTGCACTGTATGTTTATCGGTGTTCTCAGCATGCGATTTCCCACTGTTTCTTTTTTTTTGTAATCTGTAAGTGCATTAATTCATAAATCAAACATGACCATATGCCATGCTTTTTTTTTAAATGTGCTTCTTACCACTCCCTTTCCACTCCCATGAACTTGCCAGTATCTATAGCATCGACAAGTTCATAGACCAAACCGTCATGACATTAGTCGGGCAGCGGACTTGGGCGAGCGTCTCAGTGCGCGTTTTGCGAACATCGCAGACATGGTGCCGTAGCAGAAATCTTTCTAGTGTCTGTGCTTGCTGCATACCCGAGTTGTAGCTGATGACTGTTTGCCGGTTTTATGTTTCGCGAGCCAAGCTTCACGCAGCTTCTTTTCGTGCGGCTACGTGTGAATAAGGCTGACACCGGGCTCCATTGCGTACGTCCGGCACTGCGGCACCGAGCAGTAGCCGACCATGTTGCGCGCCTTCAAAGGCAGCCACTGTATGTTGTAGTGCTTTCAAGCATTGTAAAGGAGACACTCGAAGCGGGAAAATCTCGCCACTAAATGAGGGCCCCAGTGTATGAGGAAATTTAAAATCTCGTTTTCAGCTCGCTTCGGTGCTCCCGAAGCAGCCAACGCGGCCACTATGTCCACGTGATCCCTCCTAGCACGTCACGCCGATGGTGGCGCCAGCTTTTCCAGTGGTGGAGCTCGAGGCCAATAGTAGATGAATTCTACGCAGAGTTTCACTATGCTGCCGCAAACCATTAGTATAGTTGTCCTTAGCTGGCTGAAAAACTAAGAAGTGCATTGTGTGTTTAATATGAAAGACCTGCTTTCCCTTTAAAGGGTCAATAAAGAAATTTTTTCTGTATCAGTAAATCGCCCTTCCACATTACCAAAAGCACCACTCTTACTGTGAGAAGATGCTTGGTAAGCCAGAAAAAATCTAAAAGCACAAAAGACAGGTGGCGACGTTGCCTTGAAGTTCCCATACCAGCTCACCACGACATCAGATTTTGGCAACATCTACTAAGGCCCATTTAATCCTTTAGCCGTAAAGACTACATTGTGCTCTAAAGCAGCCGAAAACTGAATATGGCAAGTTTTGTGAACATTTGCTGAGCTGGCACGGCACAAATACTTGAAAATACTTTGACATCCGCAACGTTGCCCTAATGTACCGGTGTGGGGGTTTTGGTGTGAGATTCCAAAAATGATACCTTGAGATTCATTTTCTCATGTAATAATCGACAAATTGTGAAATTAATGACAACAGGGCTTTCAGAAAGTATTTTATCAAGTGTTCCTTGAAGATCAAACAGAGGGAAGTGATAACAAAAGTATTTTGCAATAGGAATTGGGTTGAGCAGGCACCTTCCATTCCCCCTAAAATGCATGAAAAAATCCACAATAGCACCGTCCTCAGCATTCCCCTCAATGCTCAATGTTCCCTTCTACCAAAGTACAACAAGAAAGCACTGAGGACTAATTTTGTCATGGCATCGACAGGGCCACTTGCGCATGCAATCTGAACATGATGAAATCAGTCTATTGTGTCCATATGCACTGCACAAGGACACAGTACTGTGCCAACAAATCATTTTGTACATGACCAAACAAAACTACATGTGCAGGAACTCCATCCACTGCTACTAATTAAGTGTAAATTATTTATTAATCACTTGCTGAGGGTACTTTTAAAGGGCCCCTCACCAGGTTTGGTCATACTTCATGTACTGATGATAGCATCTGCAAAATATTACAGCACTGTGCGCCTACGAAAATGGCCGAAATTTAAAATGAAATGCCATGGTCCCACCCTATCAAGGAAGCGCCACTCCCAGCCAGAGAGTAGAGATAACATGCACAAATTCCGTGACGTAAATCGCAGTCCTACCAACGTTGCTCACCATGTCACGTTTCTTCGGCGAACCGTTCATCTCTGTACCATCTCTGTACCCGCTAGTGAGGGCAAAGCAGCGGAAGAGGACTCAATCGCGCAATATACAGGCGGTCACTGTTGAGAAATTAGCGTTTGCCCTCCACGCAGGCCTGCGGCGCCCAACGACAACCAGCGTCACAACGTGCTCCAGAAACGAGTCATATAGCGATTGTGCGAACAGTAGCGCCGATGACTGCGCATTTTTATAAGTTAGATAGCCGATTGCATCGTTGGTCAGAGACCACGCACGTTAGCTGCTGCGCGGAGAGTGAACAGACACGCCTCGCAACAATTCGCAGTAGCAGCCTGACTACGTGTGATCTCATCGAAAGCGATAGCGTGGCGAGACTGCGTTGACAACTTTGTGACGTGCAGTGCCCCGGGCCAAATGGCTAAACCTTCGCATGCTCGAGGTTCTCCCAAATTTCCGCTGCAGCATAGCATGAAACCACGGGCTGGTCCTATCGGATGTAGCGCGGCCATAGTTTACTAGCGTTTTCGCAACGTCGCCTCGGCAACTCAACTGTAGCGAAATCTACGCCCATCGCCGCTAACAGTGGCGTATCCAGAGGGTGGCACACCGGGCACGTGTCCCTGCCCCGCCCTCAACTTAAATTTCTATTATGCGGCCTGCCCAGCCCGCTCCCCCCTTCCCGCCCTCACCCTCCCCAGATAAGTGGGCGCGTGGTGCCTCTCGCTCCCCCTGAACAAAATTTCCGGTCGCGTCCCTGCCGATAACGTGCCTGTTTCCAGGAAACAAGAAAAAATAAATGTTTACACTTTCCGATGAAACTTGCGGTAATTGCGCTTTCAAAGAGCGCTCGTATTCGACAAACGGCAGAGCCGGCTTATTGGATGCTTTTAACTAAACTCGTTCACAAGAAGGGCCATCTGCGTCCTTTAACAGCGTGCGTGAGAGCGAAATCTCTACTATGCCACGTCTCCCAAGGTCATTCATCGCGTCGCAATGACCTTGAGCCGCAAGTATGACGTCAAACCACGTGATCCGCTGCGCAGAAGCGTCACACCTGCGCTCGCTCAGAGCCTCGCCTCTGCGGTACCACTTGACTAGGCGATGGTATATAGAGTGGAGTCGAGTTTGTTTACGCTCGGATTCTGGCTTCCGGTGCGCTCGGAGGCTGGCTGCCAGTGAGGTGGAATAAAGCCCCTGATAAAAGCGGCGGTGTCGCGTGGGTGGAGGGGCTTTAAGGTGGAATAGGTGAAGCAGCGGGCACTGACGCCCCATTTGGCGACCGCTGTGTCAATGGCTGCTTCGCCGGCGCTTGGTCGCTGTCTCGCCATGGATGGCACGCCGGCTGGGCCGTTTGTGCGTGCGCTTTAGCGCAACCGGCAAGCTGAATCCAATCATCCAGTATACATAGCTAGACGGCAGACTGCGAAATCTGAAGCAAAGGCAAAGTGCCTTCTGAAACACCCGAGCAAAGGGAGGCCAAATTAGCACGTTCTATAGAAGCTTACCAAGCTCGGAAGCGTGCCAAGCTCGAAGCTGCTGCAACCGCTGCCGTCGTTAAGCAACACTAACAACAACGAAGAGACAGCAAGACTAAGAACAACAAGGAGAAGGAGACGAAGCCGTGGATACAAGCAACAGCGCCCACAACGAACTTTTGACGAACTATACCCTTCTGCTGGCGGCAAGCTCGACTGCGACGGCCAGGTTTCATTGCGACTTCACGGACAACCCGTTGGGCAGCGTGTGTAAACCCGTTGGGCAGCGTGTGTAACGTGTGCGGAAGACTGTGGCCTAACTTTATAATGGAGCACTGTGTGCATAGTCTTTGCAAAATCAAGCCAAACAGACCTTTCGCTCGTGATAATTAGGTTTACAAGAGTTAAACCACAGCCAATTTTTTTTTACGTGGCTCTGTCCTGTCGCCTCTGCTTTTCAACCTAGCACTCCTGCCCCTGCCCGAACTACTCAATCAGATCGAAGGCGTGGACCACGCGTTCTATGCCGACGATATAACGGTGTGGACGAACCGCGCGGGGTCCGATGCCTGGGCGGAGGAAACCCTGCAGAGAGCGGCAACGACCGTCCACGAGTATGCCACGACCTGCGGCCTGAGCTGTGCTCCACAGAAATCGGAGCTGCTCATGGTACAGCCCGGAAGACCAAAGAAAGAGCCGCCGCCGAACATAATCATCACCATCGACGGCACAGAGATCAAACCAACGCAGCAGATCCGGATACTGGGCCTGCTGTTTCGCAGCGACGGCAAGGCGCACGCAGCCGTCAACAAAATCAAGACCACATCCGAGCAAGTCCTGAGCATGATCCGGAGAGTCACCAACCGGAACAGAGGAATCAGAGAAGACGCACTGCGCCTGGTGCAGGCATTCGTCGTGTCACGCGTAATGTACTCCGCCCCGTACCTTCAGCTTGCGAAGGTGAACCGCGAGACGCTGAACACGACGATAAGGAAAGCAGTCAAACTCGCCATGAGCATCCCAGTCTGCTCGTCAACGCAGAAGCTGCTGGAAATGGGTGCCAAATGGGAAAAGCTGGTGGAAGCACACCTATCCCACCAGAGAGTAAGGCTGAGCCGGACAGAGCACGGTCGGGCCGTCCTACGCAAGATAAGATGGCAAATTGAACAGCTACCGACAACGGAGCCGCTCCCCACAACGTGGAGAGACATTATTGAGACCAAGCCCCTCCCCCGGAACATGCAGCCGGGGAGGAACAACGAGAGACGCTCTGCGCGGACCAAGGCACTGGCTCGACAGCTGGAAGAGGACCCCGAGGTCCTCTACGCGGACGCCTCGCTTCCCAAGCACGGAACCAGAGCAAGGGCGGTCGTCACCACCATCGATAAACTGGTCACAGGCGCGTCGATACGGACGACGAATACAGCCGAAGCAGAAGAAGTGGCCGTGGCCCTCGCACTCGCACAACCGGGAGTGAGGACCGTGGTCACAGACTCCCAGACCGTCTAGGCAAGCTACCGCAAGGGGAACATCTCTCCCGCGGCACTAGCGATCCTCACCAAATGCAAATCACCGGGACGGGCCGTTGAGCTCGTGTGGGTCCCGGCTCACTCGCAAGTGGAAGGCAACGCACTCGCCGACCACTACACCCGAGAACTGTCAATCCGGGCCGAGGACGAGCCAGAGCTACCGCACCCCCTGACAAGCTACAAAGAAATCACGCAAATGTACAGAAGCGGCAGATGTAGGCTTCCCCGTCCGCATCCGCAACTCAACCGAATGCAGCAAACGATCGTGCGACGCACGCAAGCGGGGTCGCTAGCGCATCCCGTGCTCTTGCACAAGATGTTCCCAACAGAGCATGACACTTCATGCCCTTTTTGCAGACGGTCAAGAGGCACTCTAGCACACATCCTTGCAGAGTGCACTGAGCTCAAGAACCCCCCACCATCCCCAGCCCCAACTCCCCCGAGCGATGGGAGACCTTGTTGTCCAGCCCCGACCTACCGACCCAGCTCGCGCTGGCGGATATAGGGGCCAGGAACTGCCGGACGCATATGGGACCTGAGAAGAAGGTTCCACCCCATCTGGTGCCAGCGCGCACCAACCGTCACTAAGGGCTCAGCACAAAAGTTGATTCTCTCTCTCTCTCTCTCTGGCGAGAGCGGATCGAGCCAGAATCTGGACGGCACAACTTAACCTGACCATGTTTCGTGTGTTTTGACGGGCCTAAAGTATCACGGCAGTGTCGCCGTTGCCGCCCTTTGGCCGGATCCGCGGCGTCTCGCCATCATATTGGGTGAAATTGCTACTGAATTCAGTGACTTTATCTAGTTCGGCTTCAGCGATAAAATGACTGTGCGTGTAAATTCGCAAATAGAAAAAAAAATCAAATATGCGTCGCTCATTGAAGGGCATCTTTGCTACAATTCTAAAAGCAGCGACGCTCTTCCCAAGGAGGTTAAAAAAAATAAGAAATAAAAGCTGGAGCAATGGCTGGAGTGGCAGCCCCCGTAGTTTCTTACCAGCACAGGTGAAACCAGAGTTTGCCTATACTTCTACTCTGAAAGAGGGCCGCGACAGCTGAAACTTCTCACAGCTCACGCTTTTTTGGTCAGTTATTGCAAATGCTAGGGGTACCTGAAAATTCTACTCGGAAGTTATTGCCCAAAATGTGACGTTTGGATGCGTATTGATATCATGGTGTGCCATAAAATTTGAAAAAAGAAACAAAAACGTTTGGGCTTCCTTATGAAACCAGTGACAGAAAGCAATACGTTCATCGATATCTGTACGGCTAAATTAAGCATCCTAAATAGCATGGAGAAGAAAGTGCTTTGTATATTCCCCGCTATTTGCCTATGGTAAAATGGCGGCGGTTCGGCTTTACTTTTGAGACGGCATCTCCACTCCAGCAATCTCTTTTTTTTTTTTTTTACCGCTCTTCCATGGTGGCGTCTTTCCGCCATGTTGGAATAAGTTGGCGCCATAGGTAACGCAGCTATGCAGGGTCGTGACTGACCCGACAGTTCTTGCACTTACCTTGGCGAACGGGCTGAATCGAAGTAACTGTGCAGGGTTAAATGTAGGCATCCACTCCAAAGACGTGTACCCGGCGCCGTTTTTCGATTATCAGCTGTAGAGACTATAGCCGCCTGGCCTCCTATAGACACACAAGCTTGATAATTTGATAGAATGAACACAGCTGTGCTTCCTGTTTTACGATCGTAGAGTGAAAGGGGAAGGAATAAGTGCACCGGAGGGCGAGATGTGGTGGTACGGTATACCTATAGTCGGCAGAAAGCTTATTGACTAGGATTTGTTTGCGTTCACACGAGCCTGACCGACAAATTTCAGTATTTTGTTCGTCGCGTTTATGTGCGTGAAGCCTAGATGTCGCGGTCACAATTTACGGTTTATTGCGATTATGAAATGAAATACAGCGAAAGCATGGAGCAATTTATGCTGCGCAGTGAAACGAGGACGCCGATTCCGGGATTAGCGAGGCTCGCGAGCAACGCCTTTGCGGGATAGTTTAGACGTTGTGTCACGCCCGGCGTCGCAGCGTGCGGTTTCACACAGCACAATATTATGTTGGGCGAAGTGTTCTCTGAGAGGTTACAGATGTACTACAGATTGATGCGAAACCCCGATGGTGCGTGCAAGAGAAAGAATGGCATACGCTTGCATGTCACGAGGGCGTTACATATAGACTCTCCGTGCCCGCACCGTGCTATAATAAACACCCACCGTATAACCGCCACGCACACAGTTCCACTTGGTGAGTATACGCACCGGCCGAACGCGTCAAAGGCGGTTGACCTGCGCTGTCAACGCGTGCCTGTGGTTGTTTGAAATCGAGCGTAGGAATTTCTGTGCGTCAGTCGGTGTAGAGGGGCGGCTCGGTTGTCGATTCCTCCATTAGTTCCTTGACGGACGCGATCACGTCCGAATTAACCAGCCTCGCAGAAACCGCGTGTAGCGACTTGTCAACAACCGCGTCCTCGTCGCCCAAAAACTCCCGGTACGATGTGCCCAAGAAGTTGCTCTTCTCGACGCCGCAGCAGGACCTGTAGTGGTGCATGACCATGACGGACTCGGAGATGGCAACTTCTCTCGCACCTTTTGCGTGCTCCCAGACAAAGTGCACTCCGCCTGCGACCACTGCTGTCGCTCTGGCGGCGTACTTTGAGCGCTCGCGATGCTTCCAGACGTTGGCTTCGCGGAAGAACAGGATACGAGTGAGCATTGGCGGCTTCTGGCGGAGGTAAGCGGCTTTGTATGGATACTCGTAGCAGAAAAACTGGTTCTTAACCAAAACGCTCCCCAAGGAGCTCTTGCCGACCGAGGTCTCGATTTCCAGTAGCGCGTCGGTCAGCCTGTTCCTCGTCTTGGAGACCAGAAACTCGTCGAAGTCAACGTTAAGGACGTACTCCGACGTCAGTCTGGAGCGGTAAAGACAGTCCTGGAGAGCCGCCATTTGACCGTACTCCAATACGGAATAGTTGTCCAACGGCAGGTTCCACCGGTGAAGCCGGATGTCTACCTTGCCGCGGTCTCGCAGGTGCGACAACAGGACTTCCACTTCCCGCGGCACCTTGCACAGGTAGATGTTAAAGTGCGCGACGCCCATGGACACGTAATAGGCAACAAACTCGGTGATCGAAGCAAGCGCGCTGTAAAGACCCACCATCGGACGAACGCAGACGGAGCAGAACCGGAGGGCACGCTGGCGGCGGTTGTGCACTTTGAACCACTGGGGCGTTGTCATGTTCCAGTTGGTGCCGAGGGCGACCCTCATGTTCGGCTGGTTCCTCACTTCGGAAGGGAATTTCACTGGGCACAGAAAGAACGCCGCCGCGTACGGGAGATTGTGGTGTTCGGGCAGGACCTTCAGGCTCGCCTCGGACACGAAAACGGCCGATCCGACGCTCAGCCAGCACTGTACAGCCGCTGTCTGCTGGACGGCGTCTCTCGGCACCACGCCGACGAGACGCACCTGGCAGTTGTGCGGCTCCGTATCGTCCATGTACGCCGAGTAGACGTACGTGCGCCGGAAAACTCGGATCCACCTGTCGTCGTCCTCGTACACCGTCTCCTGGCCAGAGTCATTTTCGCGGAGCTTTCCGGCGAGCCGAGCATCGAACGCTCGGATGGTGGCTGTGATGTTTCCGTAGTTTCGGTTTTGGCACGTGTACTGCGACTTGTTGGCTGCGATAAACGGAGAGGTACGTAAACTGCGCACGTTCGCAATTATAGAAATTACAGCACTGCGGAGGCGCGATAAGCTCAGACCTATACCGGAGTGCACATTCCTGTCCCTTCTCTCATTATTTTTAGCTTCTCTATATGGCTGCGGGGGAGTGCAAGTGCCCACCGAAATGTGAGAAAGCTACGATTCCCGCGGCTTTTTCCTTTCTTTCTTTTTTTTTACCCTAATGAATGTAATAAACTATGCTGCTACTACTATCCGGGCACGACAGCTATTGTGCTGAAGCTCTGGCGCTGGGATGGACCATGACATACTATATAATCGCTCGTATGTTGCACATCTCTAGTTGCGAGGTATTATTTTCTGAAGTGTGGAATGAAATGCACGGGCGTTCCCAGTTACTTTTGTGCTTCGATGCATAAAAGAGCCGTATTGTATTTAAAAAAAGTAAGTGGGACAACAGTGCATTTTTGCGGCGAGTTTGATGGCGCATATCTCCAGATTGGCGTCATTCTGGAAATTTAGTCCAAGTGGATACGCCTTGAAAAGTTAGAAAATTTAAATATGTGCCGTAAAATAATTAATTAAGAAGATAATTAGTGATATTTTGTTAATTATCTAAATACGTGTTTCGATTTTTCGTGGATGTCGGCCTCTCTGAATAATCCAACTCAAGGACTAGAATCATGTTATCTGCAACAGGCTACTTAAAACAAAATGTAAAAGTTAAAAAATGATTACCCTTTATAGCATATTTTTCTACCGAAGACTGTCGATCTATACAGTTATAGCAAATATAAAACATGAGGGATGCAGTGTTCCTTTCGATGCTACTTTGTTGTAACCAGGTTTGTCCATATGTTATACCTGGGTTGTTAATGCAATGGGGGCCGTTCAATAGAGCGTTGCATCCGGGCTTGCGTGTGCACACGATGCAAAATGCACCCCAAGCAGCCCGAAAATCTCTTTGCAACCTATCGTATGCAGCCCTATTTTCTCTGTCACGGCTAATTAAGTGAGGCAATGTGAATAGTCGCCTAAACTTTCTATAGAGTTTAATGACGTCCAAACAGGTTCCTTACTGCAACCATCACGTCACTGCTCAGTAAAATTGTTGATAAATTTTAAGACGCCGGTTGCATGTGTTTAACGACCGAACTACGTCAAACCTTTCTATGCTTGTTTTTTTACTAGTACGATAATTTGACGCCCACTGTAAAAAAAAAAAAAAATGGCGGCCATCGTGCATCACATTAATGAAAAGGGCCTCAAAAATTTCAAGAAAACAACGTAATCTTAAATAAACACGTGAATAAACACGTATAAACACCGTTACGCGCTCGTGTGAATGAATAGTAACCAAACAAGAAAAAAAAAAACGACAGGTGTTCAATGGACAAGAGTGTTGCTGAAAAAAAAGCAGGACATTCACTCTGTACTCATTGGAAGAAAGCAGCAAAGTTATTGAAAACCGAAAACCGAGTACGCTGAACCGTACATATATATAAGAAAATCATTTCGCAATCCTTTCTCTCTCGCTGCAGACAAACTTGAGGGTGAGAACAGATAGAAAAGGAATAAACGCTCAACAAAACTGCCTTCAATCCCAGAAAAGCACACGTGATTGACAAATAGTGAACGCAAACAATATAGGGATAAACCATTTAAACGCTGTTCCCAACGCACCTTCTAGTACGTATATAGTATACTTCGAACACTGTCCCACTATCTGTGTAGGCAACTTGCGTTGCGCGGAGCCCGACTTACCTTTGCCCCTGAGCAAATGAAGAAGGAAGTACGCTGCCGGCGCAAGAGACAGGGCCGCTGTCAGTAGTGCGAGCCTTTTGATGGCTCGGTTGGCGCATCTTGCTTTCCTGCAACGAAGTGCTTTGACATAAAGAGTTAACCGTTTCTTGCTTGTTACGGTCTCGGGCTCAATTCGTTCGGAACGCCGTATAAACGCTGATTTAAGCAGCTTTCGTTTGTTCTTTTTCATATCGCGCACTCTTAACCAGCAACAGGCAGAGGGTTTGAATTCGATGATCGACTCTTATTTCCGTGCTCGTTCTTTTTTAAGAGATACAATCATCCAAGGCCAGTGAGCACTGAGAATAGTTGGCTGCTTAAGTTCGCGTCAATGCGGCAAACAAAGTGAAGCGACGCTGAAATGTGCCTCGTTGAACGAACAGCTGCACGATCTGTGCGCGCGCTGTTGTACTGTCGAAGGCTCTGCCGCAACAGTGAAATATCACTTGCGAACAGACATGCGCGCGCACACGCGCGTACACAGACACACATTAAGTTAATCAACTTTACAAGTCCTAAATTTTAGGAAGAACTCTCGTGCTCAGAAAGTTTGGTGCTCTATGAAACGTTTGATTAAGCACTTCTCAAGTTTCAACTTATTGTGCAATAATTTCCTCCGCTTTATAAGGTAAACCTGCGAGCTCTATTCAAAAAAAAAAAAATCGCGGAACTACATGTTTGAGCCGGATCCCAATGCCCTCAATCGTACCGCGTATGAACCGAGAGCGCGTTTAACCTATAGTTCACTATCGCTGATACCGCAGCCAATATCTGGAATTTCGCAGCGAACGCCCGAGTCGCTTTCAGCCAGCATGGATGACCTACCAGCGAAGCGAAGAGAATTGGACACAGCAATTGCAGAGAACGTTCTCCGACGTCTCCATGGACGTTGAAACTTCGGCGATGTGCGTATAAGTGGATGTAGTCTATCAACGCGGCTGGTCTCGTAGTCACCAGCGCAGCGTCACCTCGGTGATGATAGCGCGGGTGTCTGTTTTCTGCCCCAACTGGCGTTTAGTTTCAAGGCGCGTTTATAGTCCGACGTTATCGGTGCGCGGGCCAGCGTCCCTCGACGCCGGGCGCGTCGGAGTGCGTTGCCAGCGTCCGGTTACGTTGGGTGGGCCAGTGCGTCGAACCAGCTATCTTTTTTTTTTGTTACCTACACTGGCTACACGAGTGTTGCCAACGCCTCCTATAACTATATATATATTATAGGAGGCGTTGGCGTTGCTATAGTGTACAGGAAGTCGCCATTCTTTTCACTTGGTGCAGAAAAGTCTAGCTCCGCCCACCTACACGAAGCTCTTTTTAATAGCTGTAGTGTAGCATGAAAACTGCACTTTCTACACTGCGGTTTCGATGAGTGTAAGCCTCAGACGACAAACAAGCAGGCTGGCGTTGCAAAATGCATGGCGCCATTTTGTCTATGACTGTCGGCGCTGATGTAGCGACGATTGTGAATATTCGCTGCAAGGACGTTAGTGAAGTGCTGGGGGGACCATGAGTCACAGAGGAAGGTGAGCTAATCCTCCAAGAAGATAAAATTATCTTACTTACGGATGGTGCGGGCTGATACAGACTCCGCCGCCATATTATACGCATATAGAAGTTGTCTTCGTTCAAGGCACATTCACACCGAAAGCGGAGCGTCTAAGCGGACAAGCGGATTTTCAAAGCGGCGAGGCGGCGAGTGCCCACGCCTGTTCAGACCAGCCGCGTTGTCTGGCTATCCGCGCCGCCGGGAAGGAGGGGCATCTCGATTTTTCTTTAGCAATTTCTAGTGTTTCTAGGAACACTAGCAATTTCAAGGATGTGGCGCCATCTCGCGGCACTTTGGGTTTGTGCGCGCACTTTCGATATTTTTTCTTCGTGGGTCGGCGCGCTCCCGTCCGCTATCTACTTCTGCAAAATAAGCTCAGACGAAGAAGACGAGATCGTTGGCATTTTACTCGTCACTTGTCTAGTCGATTTTCAAGATTTGTTACAGCGCAACACAAGACAAGGAAAAATGAAGGTATAAAGCGACAACACGGCGCCGTGTCGTCGTTTTATACCTTCTTTTGTCCTTGTCTTGTGTTGCGCTGTAACAAACCTTATTATGAATCCCAACCAAGTGGCCCAACTTGCCGTTTTGACGCTTTTGAATAACAGAAGCGAAAAGCCCAGAGAAAGACATTCGTTTACATTCGTTCACCAGCGCTTCCGCAGTGTCGGGTTCTGATTGGCTGCAGCCAAAGCGGCCAACTTATCCGCCCGGAAAAAATCGGTCCGGGCGCGATCCGGCCAAGCGGCCGCGGATTTTCCGCTTTGCGGAAAATCCGCGGCCGCTTGGCCGGATCCGCTTGTCCGCTTGTCCGCTCCGCCTTCGGTGTGAACGTGCCTTCACTGTGCATTCGCGATGTATTTCGCTGCAGTTTGTGTAGATTTGTTGATGAAAGGGAACTCGTACATTGGCGTTTAGTTTTAAGCGAGGACATGTACGCAGCCAGTAAGTGCGAAGTGAGGCGAAGTACGGAGTCAGGCGCTTTTCGTCTGCTGGTGCAGAAGGCAACGCGCTGTCTGCTTTGATTGGCTACAGCCCAGCGAGCCAGGTGCAGCACACGACGTCATAGCACCTGCCCGGCACTATACGCTCGCCTTCACAAACCTGCACCAAGTGTCGGCAAAAAAAAAAAAAAAAATTGGAGGACGCTTAAGCTTCGCCTTCAAGAGTGGAACGCGACAGCGTTCCCATCGACCCGCCAAGGGGTGTAAGACAATGCGCTACGGCGCAGGGATCACTTACGAGGCGCCCCGCATCGGACTTTGCGGCCACCTATCACACGGAGAGCGTTGAGCAACGCAGCGTTCGGCGCGGCAACGAAACGTGCGCCTGAGCAAACGGAACGAACCAAAGAACTCGGTGTCTCGGAGGGGGAAACGATCTACGCCAGCCAAACGTCGTGATCGGCACGGGCAGAGAGATAGATAGATAGTGATCTAAAGAAAGGAACGGCGCTTGATTCTGCAACCCGCGTGGGAGCACGGCGAAGCGTCGTCAGGGGAGAGGGAGTCGGAGCCGCGACGCGCCTGGCACCGGTCCGCGCACAGCCCCTATGCGCGCATGGCGCGCCACCTGTCGGGGCAGCGCCGTACATTGAGAGGAGGGGGTCTTCTGTGTTTGCCGCAAGATGGCTCTGCGTGTGCGGTAAGCGCAGAAGAAATGTAGCGGAAACTTACTTCGCTACTCGTGTAAATGCGACTTCTGTAAGTTACATGCTCATAATTACCGATATACACTGCAGTATAACTTTGTACGGCACGTTTTTAAGGCAACACCGCGTTCTCTAGAAGCGCGTTTGTACCGCTTTCAAGCGCCGAACTCGTGGCTGAGTGAAGACGACTTCCGACCACCGAGCGTGACGGACGTGTGCTTCATGGGCTCCCAAGGAGCGGCTTTAGCGGCCCAGCCGGGTCGCGGTATCAGGAGCACTGAAATGCCTGCCCAGGATTATGAAATGGTTGTTCCTCATTTGCCATCAGGTTCGAGTGTTTTGAACACAGTATTTCTGCATGGTGATGTCACCGCCAGGCCATATCGCGTCGAGCATTTTCGCGACGCCCTAGCGCGTCTGTCATTGCTGCCGGATGTGGTTGCCCTTGGGGCATATCAGATGAACCACCTGTGGGCCGTTACTTTCAACAGCGAAGGAGCGAAGGCAAAGATTCTGCAGGCCGAAGCTTTCAATGTGAAAGACCACCGCTGCGTGGTTATTGATCCGACCAACCGAGGCGTCAGGCTGAAGCTGTTTTGGCTGCTCCACGGTGTGCAAGACGACGACGTGCGCGTGGCATTAGCAGCGTTCGGAAAAGTGACCGAAATAACCCGTGATAGATGGAAGGTTAAAGGCTGTGTCGACAAGGCCTCAACAACACGGTCGGTTACACTGAAATTGAAGGTGGGTGTTACCATCGAGGACTTGCCCCATCAGTTGCGCGTTGGTGAGGACGTTGCTCTCGTCCATGTTCCTGGTAGGGCTCCGCTCTGCCTTCGGTGCCGTGGAAAAGGACACATACGCCGTGAGTGTCGGGTGCCACGCTGCGGGCTATGCCGGCGTTTCGGCCACGATGAGAGCCAGTGCGTGCGTAGCTACGCTAATGTTGCGGGCCAGGCACGAAGTGATGAAGCGGCCGAACACATCATGGATGAAGCAGACGCGGTCGAAGCAACCCGCGGAAGTGGGGGAGATTATGCTATCAAGGAGTCAACATCCAAGGAAACCGCAGCCGCACCCCTTGCAGATACCAGCCAAGCCGGTAAGGAACAAACCCAGCCGGCCGTCGCATCAAAGCCAGCGTTCCTTCCGGAAAAGGCGGATAGCGTGACTGCTGTAACCCTGGTTACGACTGGGCAGCAGGGCGACAAACAGGAAGACGCCGATACCGAGATGCCCGCAGCGTCAAGTGTACCAGTGAAGCGGGCTCACGAAGATTCGGATAATCAGGAACCGAGATTGGTCGGTGAACGCGGCGAGGAGCCTCCGCCGAAGCCCAGTTGAAAAAAACAATTGGACCCAATTGGAAAATTTCCACTTGTTTCCAATTGGTCCCATTTGTGTATTAGTACCCAATTGGGCCACTTGGAACAATTGGGCCAATTGGTTGTATACCATCTGGCTCAAATGGTGCAGTTTGCATAAAACCAATTGGTTGTATACCATTTGGCTCAAATGGTGCAGTTGGCATAAAACCAATTGGTTGTTGCCAATTGGGTCACATGGTGCAGTTGGCATAGAACCAATTGGGCCAATTGGCATGGAACCAAATGGTGCAAATGGAGCCGCTCGACGGGTCAAATGGTTTCGACTGTGCACCGCCTGCCTGCGCTGTGTGAATCTGGCAAACTAGCACAGCAATAAGGAACCACATTATTACGTGTTGCTCGGCTAGTTGGTTCATATATATTGTGATCTAATATGATGCAATACAATACGAACAGCACAGAAAGAGAATCTCTTCATTAATACTCTTCCCCATGCTTTTCTTGCTTCACATATCACACAAGGAGCCACTACTTCCTTAAGATGATAACTACATGTGACAATGAGGCAACAAGTGAAAAGTAGGATTTAAAGCTTTATTACTGAGAAAAATGCAATTCGGGATACTGTTCATGGTCCTTTTCTGGTCTAGTCGCGCCACAACCTGCAGAAATGGATAAAAAAGAAAGACAGCATTGTGTATGGAATCCTGAAAAACCTGTTGCCCTCAAAAGCTGGCACGACAGGCAAGCTTATATTAGATAAAAAGGCACCTCAATTTTAATATCCAGCAATCCAACCAGGTTGAAGAGAGTCACAATTTGCGGTTTATGTAGCTAAGGTTCAAGCAGCAAATGCAAGAAAATTGTTCTAATCAGTATATATTTTTCGCTGTTCTGTCAATGTCAGCAATGTTCTCCCCCACGTAGTGATTCATACGTTTCACCAGTGCTGTCACGACGCTCTCGGGGAAACCTTGCTTTTAAAGAAACGCTCATGCAATACACTTGAAGCATTTTTGTCGAAATTAGTTCAGTGCATCATGCATATTTGCTACATTACACAAAAGCGTATACATATATCTGTGCAATCATTTAACTCAAACGAGTGTGCGTGACCCGTGCACTCGTGTAGTGCAGTAATGCAAATTAATTACAAGAGCTTTGGAAACGCGGAAACTTACCTCCGATCTGCAAAATTCTGGCAAGGTAGTGGGCACACGTGCCGGCCGCGTTTGTCCACTTCACCATATAAAAACCCGCCGAAAAGTCGTCGTCAGGCTTGAAGTTCTTTATGTCTGTCACTGGCACAATTGCCAAATGTTTGTCGATTTCGTGCCGCACGAAGCACGCAAGGCGATCAGGACAAAGGGCAGAATGTAGTGCAGCACGCGCATGCACGACTGTTTTTGTTGCTGCCATGGTTGCTGCACACACGAGCACATGTTGCTAATGTTGATGTCGATTATGCTGTCCCGTTCGGTCACCAAGGAAAAATGACGCTGAGACAAAATTTAATTCCAAGGAAGAATTATTTCAGAGATGTGAAATATAAAATTTAAACAATATTGCTAAATTACAAATTGCATTATGCCTAAAAGTTGTTTGAGTCGTGTGTTTAAGAAACACATAAAAAACTGCAAGTTTTTTTTTACTGTTTAACATGATCAATACATCGCGACCACTTTTTTTTTACGGTTGTTCCCCATTTACTTGCCCTCCAAATGCCAAATAGTGTCTTCCAATCTCACGAATCCAATCTCGAATCTCGCGTCCAAATCTCAAAAGAGAAATCTCAAAAGGAAAAGAGAAATCTGCAAATTTTGTACACAAGAGACATTAACATTTTCTCACTTAAATTTTATCCAAATGGTTTTGATAACTCCAATTGGACCATGTGGCAATTCGGGTTTACCCAAATGGTCCTGCTGGAGACTCCATCTGGCCCAATTGGAAGGGAGGGTTTCCATATGAACCAATTGGCCGTTCTAACTGGTCCAAATGGTCCTGTTGGAGAAAACACTTGGTCCAATTGGAAATTGCCGTTTCCAGTTGGACCCATTGATATTTCCAAATGGTTTCAATTGTTTTTTTCGACTGGGAGGCACCTTCAACGCGCCGCGGACCGTTCAAGCCCAAACCGAAACTGCCACCGGAACGCAGTACTGCGTCTGCTCTCCCTCCGCCTTAGCGGAGGCTACTTTTGCCACAACGGTTGAAGCCCGGTCCTTGATCGGGTCAGTACTAAGCTCAAATGCCTTAATGGATGTGGATTCACTCTGTTTGATGAGTGAGTAGACTGATCGGCGTCTCCCTTTTGCTTAGATGGCTACCAACCTCACGTCCAGCCTGCGTGTTGCTACGCTTAATGTAAGGGGCCTGTCGGCGCGTAGAAGGCAACTGCAACTGAGCCGCCTTTTGCTAGAAAATGAAATAGATTTGCTCGCGGTTCAGGAAACTAAAATTGAAGACGAAGAACAAACAGACAGAATGGTAGCGGTCTATCGTAGCAGATACAGCGTTTGCGTATGTCATGCTGTTGGAAGAGCGGGGGGTTGCGTTATTTTTTTAAGAAATGGTATTGGTGCTGTCGATACTGTGTTCTCGTGTGAAAGTGGGCGTCTAGTAATGTGTGATTTTGAATCGGATGGAGTGGCTTGGAGAGCTGTGTGTGTATACGCTCCGAATGCAGTTGCTGAAAGGGAGAGTTTCTTCCGACAGGTGAAGCCTGTCCTGCTTACTGAAAGGCGAGTGATCTTGCTTGGTGATTTCAATTGCGTCTGTAGACCAGAGGATAGGACAACAAACCGTTCCTTTCGAGATCGGAGCGCCGAGTTACTTTCCGAAATTGTAGGTGAGCACGACCTTGAAGATGTAGGCTTGATATCGACGCATGAAGGCCAGGCAAAGTACACTCACTTTCAGGGAGGCAGTCATGCTAGATTGGACCGTATATATGTTCCTGTCGAATGTTCGCTGTCATGTTCTGACTACCAGACGACCTATGTCTCTTTTAGTGATCACTGTCTAGTCATGGTTACAATCGGTACGAAGAGAATAGCTGCGAAATTTAATTGGGACTTGTGGAAGTTTAATGATAAATTACTCGAAGATGAAGAGTACGTAACTAAAGTCAAGGATTATATAGCGAACATGCTGCGAAGTAACTCCGGAAGTTTTATGCAAGTATGGGAGCAGTTCAAATGTGATATTAAAAGAGCCGCTATTGATAGATCATGCGCGCTCCGGCGAAAAGAAAAACAACGAGTTAAAGAGCTGCAGAGTGCCCTAGATTTTATGCTAAGTACGGAGTGCTACGAGCCGGGATTGTTCACAAAAGAAATTAGAGAGACTAAAACTAAGCTCGAGGCAATAGACGAAGAAATGTACCGTGGCGCAGTGATAAGGGCGCGTAACGAGAAACTGTGGTCCGGAGAGACGCCCACCAAACGCGCGCTCAGTGATGAAAAAAGGCACGCTTTGTCGAAAGAGATAACGGAAATATGCTATCAAAACGAAATCACAAATTGAAGAGAAATAATCAAGCAGGCATTCGTCGAACATTACACAGATATTTTCAGCCTTAATACTCCGGACACTGACTACTTCAGAACAGAATTCCTATCGCCGATGCCGAGATTAGAGGATGACCTTGTGCACGCTCTAGAAGCCAGTATCACGGCTGAGGAAATTGAATCAGCGATTCTGGAGCTTAGTTCAAACAAGTCGCCTGGGCCAGACGGTCTCGGTGCATCTCTATATAAAGCCTTTAGAACAGAAATGGCAGTCGCACTTGAAAGGCTGATTAGCGAATTCTATGAAATGAAAGCAAGTCCTCCATCCTTCCGAGCGTCCCACGTAGTGCTAATTCCTAAAACGAATGATCCGATTAAGTTACAGTCTGTTGAATCATACCGTCCCATCAGTCTAACAAACGTGGACTATAAGATATTCATGAAGATTTTAGCTCGACGCCTTCAAAGTGTTATTAAGTCACTTGTAGGGCCACATCAAACATGCGGCATAAAAGGCAGGTCAATCTTTACCAATGTTCACACAGCTAGAACTGTCCTTGAATGCTGTGACGGAATGTATGGGCGCGTGGCCATGTTGCAATTAGATCTGCACAAGGCGTTCGATAAAGTCGTACACGAAGTTCTGTTCTCGATCCTAGACCATATCAATGTTGGAACTGTTATTACAGAAGGTGTTAAACTGATGTACAATGGTTGTATAGCGAAGCTGATAATTAATAGGCAGTTAAGTGATGGTATTCCTGTGCTGTCGTCTGTGAGACAAGGCTGCCCTTTATCCCCCCTGCTTTTCGCTCTCTACCTCGAGCCCTTTTGTTTGCGGCTGCTGAAGAGCCCAAACATTCGGGGTTACACGTTTCATAAAACTGAAGTTCGAGTTTTAGCATATGCTGATGATGTAGCAGTGTTTTGTACGGACTATGACAGTGTCAAAGCAGTTGTACAAGAGGCTGTAAAATTTTGTACTGCAAGTGGAAGTGCTATTAACTGGAAGAAGTGTCTTGGTTTTTGGCATGGGAATTGGCAATACAAGCCTGAGACTTTTTGTAACATGCAATGGGCGGTAACTCCAGGCACCTACCTAGGTGTCCCCCTCGAACATTATCGAGATAGCAAAGAATATTGGGACAATGAAGTAGCGCGAATGAAAACCCAGACCGGCAAATGGGGAGGGCATAAATTTTCAATGTTTGCAAGAGCCACAGTGTGTAATTTGTTTTTAGTCGCGAAAATCTTTTATGTGATGCAAGCATTATGTCTGATGAGGATGTCTGTGCAAAAGCTACATAGAGTATTTGCGGTGTTCATTTGGGCCTCAACATGGGAACGTACAAGTCGTAGTAATCTGTTCCATAGAGTGTTTAACGGGGGGCTGGGGTTGTCACATTTGTTCCTCAAACAGATTGTAAGCAGGTTTACTTTTTTGCGTGATCAAAAGGATGCTTTTCTGAGAACAATGATTCAAGCTAGACTGCGTGATTCATTGCCTGATTATGTAGTGTCGTCCATGTATGCGGGGCCAATGCCTTTGAGTGCTTTTTTGCGTGAAGTGGTCGCGTCTTTCCGAATACTAAAAGCAAGATTTTCTAGTGAATACCTGGCCGTTGTTACTAGTAAGAAGTTGTACAAAGATCTTGTTGATGTATTCTTGCCTGTACCGTTGTATCGTACAGTATTTGTTTTAGGTTCAGAACGAGACGTTCTTAAGAGAGTTAAACGTATGCCGGTAAGAGCTTCTGTTAAATCTTTCTTTTTTCAACTACATACAGGCACTCTCCCAGTGAAACCGTGGCTGCAAAGCAAAGGCATTTTTGTACCTTGGTCTGTGAAGTGCTTTATATGCAAAAAACCGGAGACGATTGAGCATATCTTTTTGGACTGTCATGACGCAGTGTTTTTGTGGGATATTCTAAAACGTAGCCTTAAAAAGGAATTGCCGTTAAGTGCTTTCGGAATACGCTTCCTGCCATGCGCGGAACCAGAGGGTGTGCCTGTCGATCTGTTAATGCTTCTGTGCATGCACAGTGTGTGGCGAACGCGTATGGATATTAGACATGAGCGCATTGTCCAGGCCCCAGCACATGAATACTTCATTGAAAGTGTGTTATATATACGCGAATTTTTCTGCACACAGAGTGATCCTCCTGATTGGCTAAGTGCTTTGGACAAAGTGACTAGCCTACATCGTTCTTATCACACCACACCGATCCGGCATTGACTAGTTGCTTTTTATGGCCATGTAATACTCACATTGTATTTTCTTTTGCCTAGCCGGTAATAAAAAAAAAAAAAAACTCGTGGCTGAGTGGTAGCGTCTCCGTCTCACACTCCGGAGACCCTGGTTCGATTCCCACCCAGCCCATCTTGGAAGTTGCTTTTTATTTATGAAGTGCCTGCCGTGATTTATCGCTCACGGCCAACGCCGCGGACGCCGACGACACCGGCTTTTCTGCGACACGAGCTCCTTAACGCTATCGCGTTAAAAGCCCTATTGTAGAGGATCCGATTTCGCCCCCAGCACCGTGAACGTCTGCGCAACGAGCGGTTTATGTTTGCAGCGCCGGCCTCCTCGGCGCGGAAGGCGCGTGTACAATAAATGATCAGTTTTACCGCCGCTCAGCTGCTCCGGCGGTAGCACTTAAAAGTTCGCTCTCTTCTCTGTGCGCGCGTCTGTCTGTAGCGGATACATTGCGCGCTCCTATAGCCTGGTGACCCACACGTAGCGAGCACACTCGATGGAAGACGAAACGAGCACTACAGCGTCCAGCAACGACGCCCCGGCTCCTCAGCCCCAGTCAACAGTGACGGCCGACATCCCTGCCCACAGCGCAGCCACGGAGGCCATTTCCAATGCCCAGGTGCGGCTACCGCCGCTTTGGCCGAAGAATCCCGCCGTGTGGTTCACACAAGCCCTCTTCGATCTGCGGCGCATCGCGACGCGTGATGTACCTGCGCGTAGTCTCAGCACTTTCCTCCTAGGTGGCTGATGAGTTCGACGACATCATGAGAGCCCCACATCCGGCCGTACCCTACGACATTTTCAAGGCCACAGTACTCACGCGCAAAACCGTGTCGGAGAGAGGCCGCTTGCAGCAACTCCTCAACGCGGAAGAACTTGACGATCGCCGACCGTCACAGCTATTACATCGTATGCGACAGCTACTCGGCGACCGTATCCAAGACTCCGAAGTCCACTATTGCGTGAACTATTTCTGCAACACTTGCCTCAGACACTTGTCGTGGTTTTGCCAGCTGCGGATGATATGCCTCTTGACAAACTGGCAGAGCTCGCGGACCGCGTCAACGACTACTCCGGCGCAAGCTCCGCAGTGTCCTCGACCACTGTCACATCAGACCTCGAGGCCCGGCAGTCTCGCCTCGAGGAGAAAACTGACCGGCTGATGGACGCCATGGCAGCAATGCAGATGTACACGCCTCGTCGCTCTCGACTGGTTAGGGGTGGCTCACGCTCGCGTTCCCGCCCGAGACTTCCGACGGTTGCTGCTGGTACCACACCAGGTTCGGCGCCAGCGCTGCCAAATATCTACAGCCTTGTCGCTAGCAGGGGAAGATGGAAGCGAGTCACTAATGGCGGCGCGTGACAACCGCTACACGAAGCCGCCTCTTCTGCATCACAGACAGGGTCGCAGGACGTCGCTTTCTAGTGGACACTGGTGCAGAGGTGATCGTCATTCCTGCCTCCCGCCTCGACCGACAGCGTTGTCCGAGGACTGCGCCTTTGCAAGCTGTGAATACATCCACAATCGCAACATATGACCAACGCTCGCTCACCACTGACTTGGTCTGCGTCGCACATTTTGGTGGACTTTCATCCTCGCCGACGTGCACTTCGCCGCACTATAGGTGCGGACTTTCTTACCCATTTCGGTCTGAACGTGAATCTCCGCTCCCGTCAACTTGTGGACTGTACGACCAGCCTCTCCGTGCAAGGTATCCTCGCACCTCTGTCGGCCTCTACGCAAGCACATCCGCATTCGCCAACATCAGAATTTGCCTCGATCCTCAGTGAATTTCCTAAACTTACCAAACCTAGCAACTTGGAACTTCTGGTGTGACACACTGTGACGCACCACATCGTCACCACGGGTCTTCCATTGTCGTGCAAGCCACGACGCCTTGCTGGAGACCGCCTCGCCACAGCTCGCAGAGAATTTGACCACATGCTGCAGTTAGGCATCATGCGCCTTTCGTCAAGCAGCTGGTCATCTCCCCTGCACATGGGGCCCAAGCGTCATACCGGAGATTGTCACCCTTGTGGAGACTACCGTGCGTTGAATGCTCGCACCGCCCCCGACCGGTACCCACTTCCGCACATTCACGACTTTGCTACCACTCTTGCTGGAACAATCATATTTAGCAAGATTGACCTAGTCAAGGCATATCATCAAACTGCTGTGGAACCAGCGGATATACCGGAGACTGCCATCACGACGCCTTTTTGCCTATTCGAGTACGTCCGCATGCCTTTCGGGTTACGGAATGCAGGCCAAACTTTTCAACGCTTCATCAGTGAAGCCAGATGTGGTCTCCACTTCGTTGTCGCCTATCTTGATGATGCCAGCGCCGACGATGCCAGATGACGATGCCCGCGCCGGCGCTGGGCATTGAGGCACCCTACTTTCGTCCTTCGCTGTTGTGCTCGTTCGCTCGGTTACGCCATCACCGCCGCCGATGCTCACCGCAAGAATGGGCCATTGAGAGCTGCACTCTAAAATAATTCTTTCTCAGATTCTACGCCTTTTTCATAATTAGCCCTCCTATATTGATCACAATTTTTCTGACCGCGTGCACTTCGCCTGTATACGCCGCAAGGTGGATTTTCTGTCACGCAACGTCTCAAAACCGTGGAAACTCATCACGTTGAAGTGGCGTGTACTCAGTGAAGATGCATTAACACGCCGAACAAACTCATGTTTTTTTTTCGTTTTTTTCTTTTCTTCTACTTTCTTTTATTTATTTTTATTTTTTGAGTAGCCGGAGGCTGCGCGTTCCGAAAGGAATAGAAGATGGCTATCCGCCGATCGCTCTGGTACTGGCTACTTGGAGCTATACCGGGGAGTGGATTTCTATGCATTATATATATATATATATATATATATATATATATATATATATATATATATATATATATATATATATATAAGTTGGCAGAGCGATGCGTGGCAGTATAGCATTGTCGAGCCCTTTCGGGAGGTATACGACATCGCTCTGCCAACTCTTCGCTGATTAAGCCGCATTTTAGAGGCCCACTTTCCTGCGGCGGCGGCGGCGTAACCTAGCGAACGAGCACAGCGAAAGAATAAAGCCAACGCCGGGTGTAGTGGGGGATGAAAGACGTGAGGAGGAAAGCGAAGAGGAGGGTGCAGCAGAACCAGGAAGAGGAAAGCGGAGGAAGGTATGGCGAAAGCGTCAGAAGCATAGCGCGGCGACGACGACTACGAGATGGCGCCGGAGTAGCGCGCGTCGTCTGAGTGGCGGCTGCTGTGAATTGCGCCCACGCGTCACCCACGCACTGGCTCTCGCGATCTCCAGATTAGCGAGGCAGTCGTGCCACACTTCGCTCCGTTTGCAACGTGTCGCATGAGACAGATTGTCCGCACCAGCCAATACATCGCGAAATGAAAACACGTACGGGGCTGCGCTCAAATTTCGCATTAGGGAGTATCGTAATCGTCGGTGAATTTTTTTTAAACCTCACGTTGCACGCCACCGCGACTTCCGATCCGCACCACCTCAAGCTAAGCATAGGGAAGCGGACCAATCGCAGAAGCCGGCACCGCCCTCCTCATCCGGTTATCTGCTTTCACTACGCTATAGTACAGTATACTCTAATTCTAATACACTGTATCGCTAGCTGGACCCACCGAAATTCTCTCTACTTCTGCGTCTCCTCGCTTCTTGTCAGCCAATTAAGGAAAACCTGTCAAGGTAGACAATACCATTTGCTTTCAAAACAAACAGAAGGGACCTCCCGAAGAATTACGAGAAGCGTTTGAGTGGGCGGTTCAAACAATGCTGCAGGTCGCCGCCCGAAGCTTGCGTCGGCGATTACGTATATTTCACGTCAGGAGATTTGAATAAAATCAGAATGGAATAGTATCACGTTATATGGTTCCTTTGCTACCTGCTCAAATGTATTCAGAATTCTTTTTCGTTCTCTTTCCTCCTTACCAATGCAGAGTAGCAGGCCAGATAGCAAGCACAGGCCGCGAGCTCTCTGCATTTCTCTTTTCTTGAGGGCGCCCTGCCCCTTCCGGGTCGATAGAATGTAGCACGCGTTGGATTGCAAGTGACAGAAAAATATATCACGCCCTTAGATGTGCAGACAATCGGACATCAAGCAGTCCAATTGCATTAATTTGCCCAAGTATACGAAGACCGCCGCTGACTACGTCGCCCTTACCTCGTACGCCGCCGCAGCTCATCGGGCTGGCGAGCATGCATGTGATCTCCCCGGCTTCCAGGGGTTACTGGAAATCCTTGCATGGCCATGGGAAACATGACACAACGGCAGCGCATTTCTTGTGTAGACGGCGGACGTTGCCAGAGCGACGCGCTCCCGTAGATGACGCGTCAAAAAGAAAAAAAAAAATCCCCGTGTGCAAGCTGACTTCTCGTGCCTCGGTGCAATGATGTGCTGACGAGAAGGGAGGACAATGTGCCCAAGGGTTTGGATCAATGGTCCGGCTCACGCTTACTCTGCTACAACCGTCCGCGAACACTACCAGTGCTCCTTTGCTTTCCCCTTCCCTCACGTGGCCGAGACACGCAAAACCGTACAATGGAAGCCTTCCTTTTGTGGCCGAATGTTCCTCGGTAGCCCGTCCGCCTTATCGTGTCCCCAAATATACCACCATCGCGTATTCTCACGTATGGTATACTGTCGGACAAGCTCAGAGTTTGAGGCGTAAGCTAGATGTTTCAGCACAGAAGAAACGAACTTTCCAGTCGCACAGTGGACTATCGGAGGATGCAGACATTAGCGAGCCTTAATGCGCACGTATGCTCCATAGGCTCCATAGTACACACGCGTTATCGTGGCACTGGTGGCAGGATGTTGCAAGGCGTCCTCGGTTCAGCTTAAATGCTCACAACTTTTATTTCCTTCCTTAAAGAGGTCCAAGAGCCAATCTTTCCAATAAATGTTATCGATCTCATTTCCTATAACTGACCGTGCACATGAAATTCATTTGTGACTTAACTGGCTTACCAGCAAAATTACTATCATAAACAAAGTATTGTGTATATACCCTGTGTTTCTAAGAGAATATTCGTGCATCAAAACTATTCCAGTGCGTTATGGTCAAGCACAGTTTCACAAGACGTCGTTTCGCGATATGCGTTCCTGAATTCCGGTACGACTGTACTCCGCGTGCGCTAAAATTTTGCTTGTTCTTCCTTTCCTCTTTACTTTCCTGCCCGGTTCCCGCACCTGCAGCTTGGGGTGGCAAACCAGGTGCAAATTGGAAACTTCCCCACCTTTCCCCTTTTTCTTTTCACTCTCTCGCTCTCTTCCTTCTATCAGCTTCAAATTTCGCACATGCATGGGCACTCATTTCGAAGACTGCGAAATGAAGACGCTTCGGTTTCTCGGTCACGTCTGTCATAGGCATATCTAACAGGGGGGGGGGGGGGGGCACTTTTGAAAGCGGACACTTTCGGCTGCACGCTGGAAAGTCCAACTACAGCTGAAGCGAAATTTTATTTCTTAATGGAGTGGCCACACAAGTAATGCTTTTCTTTACTACGCATATCTAGTACTTCGACAGCGAGGATTGTCCTTCGTGCCTTCTCGGAACGCCCTGTAGCGGACGGCGCGCCGGATTGGCTGCACACACTCGCGTTGCGGTGAACGCGTGACGCTGGGCAGTTCCCGCCCTAACAAATGTCAGCTTGCGCAACTTTCATAATTCCCAATTTTTTGGGACAGCTATTTCCGCATTCGAAAACGCAATCATCTCGGTACATTTAACTTGTGGGCGAGGGGGAGGTCTGGATAAAATTATAATCAGCCGCGCCCAACGACGGGTGTGCCTTACGGCATGACATCGTTGCATTATCAAATGCTAGAACTATAATATCTGTCTGGAGATAGCCTACGTAGCGTTGCAGTCTCAGTATCTTATCACCATCAACAATGTAATCAAACACCTTACAAACATAACTGTCGAATTTCATCATGTAAGCAATGGCTATCGTAGATATGCTCGTGAAAATTACCTTGGTCGAACGTGCAGAACCGTTTCAATACTAATAGAACACTGACTTGATTTTTTTTTCTAAAGGCCTGTGTCACTTCCGATTTTGACGATTTCATTTTCAGGCTATTTCTAAATAGGAGCTACACTGTTATTTGCTACCGGACAGGAGAAAGAACCGCAGCTATTTCGTATTTCGAAAAAATGAGGGTCACTTTTTGGTGACGTGTACCGAAAATTCGCACTATGTAGGTTGCTTATGCGATCTGAAAATATATTTATTGAATAGTCGCTTTCTATGCGTTATACACGGCATTTAGTTGTTTTCTCCCAGCATTCTCGGTAAAATATGCGGGGCACGGTGTTTATATTTATTCGAAGTACGAAGCAGTGTTCTGAGTGACGAGCGATCTATTTTGATTTTGTGTAGGTTCATTACAGCTTTTGTAGAAAATTACTCATTGAAGCGTACTAGAGTGTCATATTGCCGCTAATCTATATGTTTCCCAGACTCCTAAAACAACAGCACAAAAGACGGTTGACGTTCCGTGAAAATGGAGAAAATTTCTAAACTCAACGCGTTGCGAAATTTTCACTTTCCTGCTTTTAATGCAAAGGTTGCGGATAATTACCAAACACCGTTTTTTTTTTTTTCATGTGTTTGCGTGCATCATACGATATTCGTAGTTTGTTTCTCCAGTGTCCTCGGTGAGCTAAACAAGGCATCTTGTTTACATCTGTGGAAAATTAGGGGCATGGTACGGCCAGTGTGTAGGCAATGTTCCAAATGGGTGGTTTAAATGCACATTTTCCGGTAGAATACATATGCAAGTGGTCCATAGCGTTATTAGGCTGTTTAATGAGCGGAGTAAAACTTATGCAGCCGCGCTGGTATAATTACAACTACAACTGAGGTCAAATTTTGCGAACATAAGGGGGAGAATACGCCAAGTTTATGTGCGATTGTAAATGCATGTTGATCAAATACAGTGTTAAAAAGAATTGTAAGCAAGTGTTTAAGAGTATCACGTTGCTGCTATAAGCTAGGTTTCCCAATAAGCGGACTCTGCGTTTCAGATATTTTATACTTTGAAGGAATAGGCAGTACTTTAAGTGCAATGTGTCGCGTAGTGTTAACGTATCTGGCTTATCTAGAATCGTTAAGAATAATTATTGAACCCTTATCTGTTTTTTTTTTACTTTTTCATGAGTCATATATTAGTTTCACCTGGTACCCTCACTTAAAGAGGCAGATTTGTTATGTTTAGTGACTCTAAGAACAAGTTAATGGGTGAAGTGTAGGTGACGTTCAAGATACATGCGTAATTGGGGCTTTCGCAACAAAAACGTATGCAAGCAATGTGATGCGTTATGAGCGTGCCTAACGAACGGGGAAGAATTGAGCCCACGGCCCAGCTGGCAGAACTATAAAAGCCACCAAGAACCAAATTTAGAAAAAATTGGCGGTACGCTATGGAAACTCTGTGCAAAATTAAGTATGGTGCAATCAAAGACAACCTTTGTAAAAAAAAAATTACTCAACTGTTAGAGCGTGTAACATGGCCGCTATCAGATATGCTTCCCAGTGTCCCGACATAGCTGTAGTTTACAGCAGGTTTATATTCTCTAGAAATCGGATGGACATGGTAACTGCAATGTGCGAGAAATTTTTTTACGTTACTGGTCCAGGGGAAACGCTGCAAATAATTACTGAGCAGCAGTTTTTCTTTCCATATCTTCAGGCGTCATAACACGTTCCGACTGGGTTTCAGCGATGTCCTCGGTGAACTAAGACATTTTGTTTATAATTGGCGAAAATAAAGGGCGCGTTATGGGCAACATGGAAGTAAATGTCGAAGATAGGAAATCAATTATGGCATTTGCAGTAAATTAGGCATGCAGACGATCCGATGCTTTCTGAATGTGTCTTGCGAACACAGCAGTTATCGCGTTGCCCTGGGAGAACTCTGAACTCAACCGATATCAAATCTAGCGGAAATTGAGTTGGGAGGGGGAGGGAGAGTACCATAGTAAATGTTATGGCGTAGTAACATGTGTGTTGATGAATCACTGGCTTTTTAAAAATTACGAACAAAAAGACTTCCAAAGCATGTGACCGCGTTTCACCGTCTAACAAGTATTATCGCTCAGCGCGCGATGCGCCTGCATGTATCGGTCTAGCGGAAGTTTCTCGAATGTTATCGATGGTTCTATCCGCTGTCCGAACCTTGTGTAACCTGATTGCTTGTGTGCGCGGCGCTAATTCGCTAATTGCGTAGTACCTTCTGGAAGACACGCGGGCACCATCTATTATTCTGGAATATTTGATTACTCATGTACAAAAGCCGACATGCCTGTCCCGCAGATCAGATTTTTGACGATCGCCGACTGTGTTCGCCGGTATCACTGTGTTTTGAGTGCAACTTGCATTTGACGGCACAGGTTCACCTAATAAAAAGCTGATTGCGTGACGTCACTCACAGTTTTGCTGCTTTCTTCACCACCACTACTACGTGACAATATATATATATATATATATATATATATATATATATATATATATATATATATATATAGACCAGAAGAAAGGAGGTTAACCGAGGGGCCCAATTTTTATTAATCATATCAGAAGCCACCAAACATTGACACCAAGAACAACACAGGGGAAATTCCTTGTACTTAATAAATGAATTAAATAAGTTACAAATTAATGGAAATGAAAGTGGATGAAAAAACAACTTGCTGCATGTGGGGAACGGCTTTTGAGTGGTAGTGCTGGCTAACGCTCTCAGGGTTCTAGTAGGAAACATAAATACCCAAGGAAGAGGATGGGAAAACGGCGCACGCGTAACGCGAAGACGTGGGATCGTTCCCCACCTGCGGAAAGTTGTTTTTTCACTTTCATTTTCACTTCCACTTTCATTTCCACTTTCATTTCCATTAATTTATAATGTCTTTAATTCATTTAGTAAGTACAAGTTATTTCCCCCATGTTGTCCTTGGTGTCATTGTTTGTTGGCTTCTTATGATCTGATTAATAAAAATGGGGCCCCTCGGTTAACTCCCTTTCTTCTCGTTTATTACATAACGAAGGTCTCGAATCCGGCAACATTGATGCATTAAGGTAGCATGCGTGGGTTCATTTGCCAGTTGCCTTCACCCAAAAAGATCACGTACTCGTGATGCCTGCGGCAGAAAGGGTGTTCCACATCCGCCGCCAAGGTTTGCGAGTGGTGGCGCTGGCTAACACTCCCAGGGTTCTAGTATGAAACATAAATACCCAAGAAAGTGGATGGGAAAATGGCGCCGCGGTAGCTCAATTGTTAGAGCATCGCACGCGTAATACGAAGACGAGGAATCGTTCCCCATTTGCGGCAAGTTGTTTTTCATCCACTTTCATTTCCATTAATTTATAATTTCTTTAATTCAATTAGTAAGTACGAGTAATTTCCCCTATGTTGTACTTGGTGTCAATGTTTGTTGGCTTCTTAAGACATATATATATATATATATATATATATATATATATATATATATCTATATATATGTATATATATATATATACGGGCAACTTTTTAAAGTATGCGATATGGTTATGAGAAACTGAAACTTGTATTGCAGCTGTTCGAAAGCAGAAAGCAACAACGTCGCTGGGAATCGGGTTGTAATTCTCACAAGGTCGCACACATCTATTGTCTTTTTGTCTTGTGAATATTGCAAGTAATTTAAAGTAATTTATGTTGATTCTACTTCGTTGCACATAACCTCGGCCATACTATTATATAAACAAGCGATACACTTATGCTGTATACTTAAACATCAATTACATTCTTTCTGTAATTATTGAAATTGTTTGTAGCAAATGCAGTTTTTTATGTGCAAACCGCAAACGATATGATCTCTCTCTCTCTCGGTATATATATATATATATATATATATATATATATATATATATATATATATATATATATATATATATATATATATATTGGCATCATTCACTTTGCATCCTCCAGTGGAATAACGTGCTGCTCCCCCAGCACGGCTTTCGACCGCCGGACAAATAGCACTCAATTTACCGGGAGCCCAAAAAACAACCTGCGCCCCATGACGACCTGCAACGTTCTTGAGGCCGTGTGACAAGCTGTGTGTATAGGGCACAACTACTACATTATTATTCCTGCTTCTTCCTTCGACCTCCCGCCTCCTCGAGTTTTTCACCCATTTAATGAACTTTTCACAGCTACCCGATACTAAGCTACCTGGGTACCCAGCTTCCTCCAGCCTGAGTACCTGGCGTGCAAAGGCGTCACCCATTGTATGCACAGATGATTTCACCAGGGCAGCCCGAAATCTGGACATACAAATGGCGTTTTTAACTATTTTGGAATGACCTGTGCTAAAGTTCAACAGGGGCTTGGTAGATGGATGGATGGATGGATGGATGGATGGATGGATGGATGGATGGATGGATGGATGGATGGATGGATGGATGGAAAACTTTATTAGGGTCCTTTAGGGCGCGCACTAGCGCGCAGCGGGCCGCTCCCACGTCGGGACAGAGAGGCCGAGCCTCTCCGCCGCGTCGCGGGCCCGTTGGACAGCCCATAACTGTTCTTCGAAGTTGGGACTGTGTAGGACCGCATCCCAACGTGAGGAAGTGTTGCTTTCATCGCCGCGTAACGCGGGACATCGCCAGAGCATGTGAGGTAAGTTCGCTAAGTCATATTGTGCACATGCATTTGTGGTCTGAATTTCGGGGTACATCTTGTGAAGAAGTAGGGGGTTTGGGTATGCCCCCGTCTGTAGAAGCCTTAGTGTCAAAGCCTGAGGTCTATTGAGTTTACAATGTGGGAGTGGGTAGATCCTCCCAGCCAAGTAAAAGTGCTTAGTAATTTTGGTGTACGAGGAAGGAGAGTCCCGATTGTCAGTACCCCCAGCGTCACGCTGGCCGGTAGCTACGCGGTTGATGATTCCTCGCGCAGCTTCGTGTGCCGACTCATTGAGGTTGGGCGGGGCACCCTCGATCTGTCCCATGTGGGCTGGAAACCAGATCAATGTGTGTGGCTTGATCTCCTTGCTTCCTAGTATCCCTAGGGCCAGCTCGCATATGGTTCCTTTGGCAAATGCCCTAACAGCTGATATCGAGTCACTGTAGATTGATGTCCCCTTGTCGTCCAATAAGGCCATCGCTATTTCAGCCTGCTCTGCGATCTCAGAGCACGTCGTCCGAATCGAGATTGCGTTCGTTATTTGCCTTTCATGATCTACGCTAACTACAGCGAAGGCCTGTCCGACGGCGTAGCGCGCTGCGTCTACGAAACTGTTCTCCGAAGCCCGTTCACGAGCCTTTTCCAGGAGAGCCTTCGCGCGCGCCCGACGTCTTCCCACGTTGTGTTCTGGATGGACGTTTCGTGGGATCAGGGCGACAGTGACGCGGTCTCGCTGCTCTCGAGGGATGCTGCAGAACTTTGTTTTGATTACTCTGGGGGGAACGCCCAGCTCCTGTAAGATGTGTCTTCCAGCTTGTGTGGTAGATAGCCTGACAAACTGGGCCCTCTCCTGTGCTTCCGCTATTTCCTCTAGTGTGTTATGCATGCCAAGTTGAAGTAAGCGTACCGTGTGAGTGTATATGGGGAGGCCAAGAGCTCTCTTGATTGCCTTCCTGATTAATGCGTTGAGCTTATCCCGCTCCGATCTTTGCCAGTTGTGCATGGCCGGGACGTAAGTGAAATGACACATTGGCTTGGTAGAGCGGGGGAAATATTCCGAGCAGACAAGGTCGTCGAAATAACGCAGTCTTATGAGGTCTAGGTATTGTAATTCATCCTCTTTGGCTTGCTCCGAGGAGAGCCTCGAACCTTGACCAAGCTCATTTAAGAGATCTATTAATTCGTCCGCCTTGATGGTAAAGTCGTCTCTGTCAATTACAACCAGAAAATAATCAACATATCTGATTGTCATCAGGGCTAACCCAGAAAGACGCCGGTCTAATGCCCCATCCACCTGTGGCAAAAAGAAGAAAAAATGCTTCTCAGGACGGGAGCCACCCTGGATCCGATACCAATACCAGCCCTCCGTATGAAAACCATGTCATTCCATCTAATGATAGTTGACCTCAGGTAACACGACAAATGCTCACGGAAACTGCGCTCGTGTTTGGCTGAAGCTGAAGCGCGTTTGGTTATGCCAGGCATCTAGCGCAACTAAATATAGTAATCAAGCTACAGTTCCATCAAAATGTCACAGAACGATATATCAAGATTACAGTTTTCTAAAGCGTAAATATGTTGCTGTTCGTTTGTACTATTTTCTCCATGCTCATTTGGCGGGCCGCCATTGTGGCCTCATGCCGTGAACGCAGGTTCATCTCTCTACGAGACGTTACTGGAGCGGCTGCAATTTAAGAACCACTGCGTCTTACGTGTTAAAAAGGCAAAAAAAGAAAAAAAACTCGGCGGCATATTACATTTCGTTGCAGTGTGCAGTAAGTCTTATGTACAAGGCATCTTTCTCGCCCTACAGAATAGTTTTTCGGCCTGCTCGACGCTTTTATTTTGTCCGTCGTAGAGCTTTTATACAGTACTCCAGCGTGCGCCCGCATGCGCCCTTCAGTGCGCGCCCGCTGTCAAAGGGCGTAACATTTCATAAGAGGATGAAACGAACGCGACTAAAGGGAGCATTCATACGTAAGGAACAAAAAATATTGGGTATAAATGTATATTCCATCACCATAATGCCTCCGCTTTTAGTTCTTGTGCAGGTATATGTTCTATACCACAGCCTAGAATGCCAGCGGTGGTAGGGGTGGGCTTTCCACCACACTGTATACCGTAGTTATAATTCATGCCACAACATCGTTCGCCTCAAAATTCACCGATGTATGTTCATTGTTTCTGTGAATTGTTATTAGATTATAATGGCACGTATGCACTCTAAATTGTTGACCAATGAATTTCTGCTGTCTGACTTGAGCATGCGCTCGCGCAAAATTAAAGCTTTTTTTGACATTGCGAAACCAAACACCCCGACTGGTATCAATAAAATCTTAATTAAGTTCAACCTGACTCCATACCCTGCCGCACACCACGTTGTACAGGTTAGCCCCGGCTGAAAACACCATATCAGGATCGCAACTCGATACAATAATCAGTAAACTTCCAATCCACATAATAGGTACGTTCCTTGAACCACAACTTGACACTCTATTTATAGGTTACAATCTGAAGGTTACAAAACATTTGGCGTTGCAGTAACCTTCAAAATAGCCGATTCGACACATGTACCCTCTGGCCGCGACTGAAATTAACAAAAACACAAAAGATCAAGTTGTTCTAGAACGGAGTAACCTTTATGTTATAGGTTACTTGTAAATATAAATTAATTTAAACGTTACCGTGCTATGCCATGCAGATACCGACAGGCGTATGTAGACCATTCAACGTCTCCGAAGCAGCTCTCTTCTCCTGGAACAGTTGCGGGTCCTGGACCAAGGCGACCCTGGGCGACGAACACTGAACCAGACGTCTGAGATATTAAATGTTTCCCTTTCTCTCCAATGTTACTGTTGTTGCAGTTGCACGATAGTAAGAATACTTGCCCCAGGCGCGGAAATTCGTCGGATTTCGTCTCGCGTGCTTGCTACTTTTACCATGGTGCTTGCCCACTACTGAAAATTGGCCAAGAAGTCGGCGGCTTATGGGGAAGAGGCGAAAAAAGAAAGGGATAAAAAAGTAAATCGTAGATATCGTACAAATTTTGTAACAGACTAATTCCTTAGATGCAAACAAGTGCACATAGAGTGGTGCTTTTCATCCCCCCCCCGAACTAACCAGACGAATTGAATTGAATAAAGCCTTTATTTTAAGGAAGAGGACGGCTCTAGGCCGCTGATGGGGATTAGGAGGGAAGGGTAAAAGATTCCGAGTCTCGCATTGAGCGAAGCGGAATGGAAAATTCGATCCTTATCCGAAATTTGAAAAAAAGAAAGCACCGGCAAACGCGGAAGGATTCTATCTTTTTTTTAAATTGTTAGGTTATATTAACATAGGCTGCTTTGTTGTAGTTGGTACACCGTCCGTCGCGCATCCATGGCAAGAGATGATGAAGCAAATGACTGCTTATTCATTCGTTTCTATAAATCTCATTGTGTTCAAACCCGCCGATTCTTGGTCTATCCCCTGCTGGATGTACGTGCCATATATCGAAGGCTCATCATCATCATCATCTTCCTCCTTTTCGACGGGCGTGGATCGCGAGCATTGACGCATCGACATGGCCGCGCCAGGGCTGGACCCCAGGCACGCCAGGGGCCCAACTCTTTGACCGCGCCGAAGCGCCTCTCCAGCACTGCATTCATGCGCCTCCCATGTCGGAGCCCGCCCGCCCGCTGCTGCTGCACGACGGTAAGGACGACACCCTGCCGTAAGAGTGGTCCTCGCCCTGCGACTCGCCGTGAAACCTGGCAGGCGAAATTACCACGGCTCGCTCGTCGTCCCTGCAATGCGCACACGTGGTCGCGGCGGCGGGCCGAACGAAACACTGTCAGCAGGGCTTATTGCGGCACTTCAAAAGTCACTTTCGTGCTCGTTGTCATTATTGGCTGTTGGGAGGAAGTACGTGCATCTCGGGAGGAGGAGGATAAAACATTTATTAGAAATGAAGAGACACGAGGTATGAGAGCTTCTGCTTCTCCTTCCTTCAGTGTCGCGCTAGTGAGGGGACTCCTACGGCTTCCGCTCGCCCGGCCCGCCAAACTAGTTTCTGCCGGTCACGCGGGTTCGAGCTGGACAGAGCAGCCTCTCAGTGTTCGGGGGTTGGGTTTGTGATTAGGGGTAGGTTGGGAGCCTTGGGGCAAGGCCAAGTGAGTGAGGCATACTCTCCACAGTGCGGACACATGTGGGAGTATATAATGTGGGCTGTATGGCGTGTAGAGGCTTAGATGGGGAAAGTTTTCCGTTTTCAGTTTCCGCCACGCAACTGCCTCCTCCAGAGTGAGGGTTTTATGCGGATGAGGATGTAGACGGCGGGACAGGCGGTGGTGTTGGAGGAGGTATCGGTTCTATGTGGTCTGCACTTTCCGTTGTGTGGAACCCAGGTGGCATAAGCTCGGGCAATGGCGTGAGCCCGTTGGTTCCTGCTGATGGAATCGCGACCAGGAGTCCATACTATAGTTGTGTACTGTGTGAGGGAAGGTGCGTTGGGGAAGATACGATAGTCTGTAGAGCTGGCCTCAGAAGTAACTGCTACCTGCCTCCTGGGAGTCTGAAATGACGATTACACTGTCTTCATTTGGACGTGACGCGATGGCGAGGACAATGAGCGGCTCCTCCGATGCCGCCGTGGTGGTGGTCCGAAAGAATGCTGGGTCACTTCCTGCAGGTTGCTGTCCACGACGCTCACCGTGTGGGCTGAACTATGGAGTTTCTTGGCTGCATTCACGTAGAGTGTATGGGGCTGGTTGTCGTAGCGGCGCTGGACGGCTTGTCCTCGATCGTGTCGACGCTGTGAGTGATGCTTAGGGTGGATCTTGCGCGGGATGACAATGACGCGAATGCATTCCCTCACGTTTATTGGTATTCGTATGGTCGCTGTGAGGACGTTGTCGGTCAGCGCCTTTCCGAGGTTTCACAAATCTTGTCGGCCAGTTCTGGAGCGTTGTAGATATTCTCGCTGATTAATCATATGCGCCTCAATAATTTCCCTAGCATAGTTGTACAGTTCATGAAATACTTGACGCATGGTGGAGGTTGAGTCTCGAGACGCATCCGCAGGACAAGCCGCACCGTCGTTAACGGGCCCGGTCTTTGTGAACGTCGGACTACATGCCCAGAAAACGTGATGTACATGACAGGTGACGTGCGTAAGCACGGGCCGTTATCGTTGGAAACAACGTGCGGTGGAACATGCGCAACATGCGAACAAGGTTCTGCTTGCCAGCCAGGTGGGGTAGAAAAGAAAGGTCCGACCCTGTTTACGATGATCAAGCGTTATAAACTTTCGCTTCTGATTTATTTTTAAGCCGGAAAACGTTTAGGAGGCGATTTAGGCACGTTGCAGTTGACATCCGCACGTATACAATTAATACAAAAGTGCTTTTGTGTTTCATTCCAAGAAAAACGACGTTGTTATCTTGGGGGCCTTAAAACTGTAGCACCGTACTCAGACCGTCAACGCGCTATCCTTATACAGCCAATTCGCTAACGGAGAACTCTCTTGGGCTCGCTATGGCACATTGTGCTTAACGTTCTTCCCATTGCACTGAACGTAGTAACGGCCCTGCTTCTTCAGCGAGGAAGCGGTTTATGCGGTGACCGCCTGCTGCCTTATTTCGAATAACATAGACTAATCATTCCGCTAACATTGCATGCGTGTTAATTGGTGAATACGTGGCCATAATATTTCTTTAGGCAGTCCATTTTATAGCCTACCGCTTTCATGTTCTAGCAAGCAGTCGTATATGTGTCATGTCCAGAGACGTAGCCTGGGTGGCGGAGGGGGGAGGCACATACTCGTCCCCCTCCCCGAAACTTATGTGTTATAATGCGGCCTGCCCCACCATCATCCTACCCATCTCCGGTCAAAGACACTCCCTTCCCCCGCCCCCACCTCGAAGTGGCGTAGCCAGAAACTGAAAATTTTTCTTGTTACGCTACTGGTCATATCACTAACCTTTCACCGCCAGTCGGTAAGCGTGTCTGATAGTTCAGTGTGCCCGCTACAGCTGTCATCTTAATCTGTGCGCAGCTCCTCATCCTGTGGAGGTCGAAGTACACCGCCTGAAATGCAGCCACCGCACGCCATTTTGCATGGCGTCCCACCCGAACGATGGCGCCGGCGGCCCCTCCGAGAAGACCGGCGACCAGGATGACAGCGGGGGTGGCGGTGGAGGAGTGGCCAGGGTAGCGTCCCTAGTCGCCAGCCTCAGCGTGCTCTCGACCGAGGTAGACTCTGACCTGGTCGCCAACGTGTCCGCCGAACTGTGCATGATCGGACGGCGCCAGCTCAAACCCCAAGACATGGAGAGGATCGTAAAGGTATGCAGATTGCCCCTGTACCTCAAGTTTCCCATGTACCAGGCCATCTCTAAGACACCTACTAGACAGACTATACTCGAATTCTGCCGCAAGATGCACCAAGTCGCCGGTAAAGACAGACTCTCGAAGGCGGTGTTCGTGCTCACTAAAGGCCGTCGTACTTTCCTGCAGCCTTGTGACTTCAGGGACCTCATTCAGGACCTCATCGACACCCACAGTGGACTCTCATTTCTGAAGGAAGTGACCAGGTCACACAGCGTGTACATTGATACCGTCGTTGCTCGACTGTTCTTCGAGGTCGGAAAGACGTGGACGTGGCGCCTCGGCATGGCGGAGCTCCGGCGCAGCGACTTCCTCTCGCAGCTTGATGCTCTGGAACTCCACAGTGACTTCATGAACGTGGAAGGAGCATTTTCGTACAAAGACGCCTACGTCATTCACACAATGTTCAACTCACTAGACAAGGACAACGATCGTTTGTTAAACAGAGTAGACCTGACGCGATACGAAAAAGGCGCCCTAGTGCCCAAGGCAATTGATCGAGTGTTTGACCTACTGAGCACGTCAGCTATGACGTACGTTGATTTCGTCGTTTTCCTGCTTGCTGAGAAGGACAAGTCGCACCCAAGGAGCATAGAGTACTGGTTCAACCGGCTAGATCTCGACGGCGACGGTAAAATCACGATGTACGAACTCGAGACGTTCTTCCATGAGCAATACGACCGCGTGTCGCTGTTAATGAACGATCCAGTGTCCTTCGAAGACGTCTATCGACAAATGATTGATCTGGTGAAACCCAAGTCATCTAGCATTTTCGCTCTGTCCGACCTTAAACGGTGTGCGCTTGCCTCTGTGTTTTTTAACACTTTCATCAACACCTACGAGTTCATTCATCACGAGGTCTTCGACCCTTTCGACACAGAGCGTTCGCGCAATGGCTTTACACAGTGGGATCAGTTTGCCAAGTCGACGTTCAGTCTTCTCATGGAAGAAGGCGAAAAGGATGACTCCTCCGATGACGACCTGCCTTAATTGGAGTCTTTGCCTCATTCCAGCACAAATTCTCATCTATCTGTCTGGCTTACGGCGGAGTCGTGCGTGCGTGACGCAAATAGCATGAATGATTAGAAGGCAGGTCGCGAACTGGTGTGACTTTGACTCAAGTGCATATGTGCCACTCCTTTGTGGCACCGCAACTAACAGAACAGCGATGATGGGGACAACAGTGCTTGTTGAAATTGTTCATTGTTACCCACATGCTTATTTGATAAGACATACTCTGCGAATAAGTTAGCTTACTATGTGAAGACGCCTTCTGCAAACGTACACCTGCATTTTAAGCGGGTCTTTGTTTAGTCAGAGTGAATAAGAAAGCACCGGGGAAATAAAGAACATTTTCTGTATGTTTTATTACTCGGCTAACTGCCTTTGCGGATTTTCTCGGCTGTTTAGGCATTATCGCCCTGTGGCGGAAAGATTTCCACCTTCCTAGAACATTGCTGCATGTCCACTGAGTAAGTCCGCAAGTTGTACGGGTCCACAAATGACAAGAACTAAAACATTTTGCACAAGCGCCAGCTTCTCCACCCGCCGGGTAGCACGAGGCCTGGTGCAGTGCTGTATATCCAGGATTATATTTCTTTTTCTTCTCTCCCCCCTTTTATTGGGGGGGAGAGGCACGCACATAATCGGGGATATGTGGGGTGGGGGGAGGAGGCGGGAGACTTGGCAGGCGGAATCCCGGTACACAGATATTTCGGTGGAAAGCACGTGCCCGGTGTGCCCCCTCCTCAAATTCATGACGTTTACCAACTGCAATAGATTCGCCAACAAGCCGGCGGTTCAACGCAAGGGAGGAGATAAAACTCACAAGACGAGGTAAGGCAAGGTAATGCGGAAATCCTACAAATAATATCAGAATATAAATTATTTTTAGAAAGACGGATTTTTTTTTTCAGGGAGGAAAAGCTACAGAAGTTCGAAGAATTGTGTTCTAATGCATAGCGTTCTTTACTCGGCTGATAGCTGTTGCTTTGTTTCCCAAATTTAAGCTGGCCCACCCCCATATCACTCCCAAATTCAGGTTGACCCAGCCGCATATCACCCCCAAATTCAGAATGGCCCACCCTCATATCGCCCCCATATTTAGGTTGACCCACTCCCAAATTCAAGTTGTCCCACCCCCATATCACCTCCGAATTTCGGTGGGACCACCGCCGTATCACCCCCAAATTCAGGCTGGCCCACCCCCATATAACTTCCAAATTTAGGTTAGCCCACTCAAAAATTCAGATTGGCCCACCCTAACACCATGCATTCTCTATGGAGCCTTATGCATTCATAGAGGTGTCAGGCTTTTTGCGTTAGAGACATAATTTTGCTATCAGAATTGCTGCGGTAGTCGGCAAAGAATGCTATACGATTTAAAACGTGATTTCTTTTTCCGCACTGATTGGCCACATGGCGTAACGGAAGTAAGAAAATCAAGTATGCTACGGGTCAGTTTCATTCACATTCTCCTGGAGTGGCTTCTAAAATATGTCTACCATATGCCGTCGCTCGTATAACTGTTGTCAGGCCAGCCAGATCAATCGAATTTTTAGTCTAGCAACTTTTAGAGATTGTGCGTTTGCCGCAAACTTGTTCTTACTCAAATTTCGTAACAAAATCCCATTTTTGGTCCACGCCCTTGAATCAAACACTTTGCCACGGCTGTTTGCCTGGGCTGTCTGCAATTGAATTCACGTAGCGAAGCGACTGCACGTCTTTGGAGAAGCCCTTCTCCTGTGACAAAGCGCGCATACGACGGTGGTTGTTAAAGCGAAAGCTTTACTGGCCGCGAACTCGCGATTTCGCCGTGGCGGTGCTCCTAGGAGGCACATGACGTCACAACGCGCGCCTCGCCGCGGATATTTCTCTCTCTCGCTCCCTAGTCACTACTGCGCATGCGGCACTAGTAGCACCGAGCCACAGGTGTTCCGCCGATGCGCAGCGCCGCGCCTTTCCGCCTCCACCGTTTGGTATGACGTCATACCGCGGTCCTCATCGTTGCGCTCGCCTCCGCTCGCTTCGCCAACTGCGTCGCATATCGGGTAACATGTCGGAGGATCGAAAATGAGAGCTCGCGTGCGCCGCAACCACAGTTGAAGCGGCAGTATACTGCCGCTTCAACTGTGGACGGCGACAATTCTGATATAAGCAGGAGGAGGCCTAGAATTGACATCGGAACGAGATGAGGAGGTAACGAATCGCCCAGGAAACAGACGAACAGTGCGCCGAACGACTGGCTAAACGCCGCAACATAGATAGGCAACCAGACTAACCTGGACTTACAATCAAGATTAACCAAGGCTAACGATGCTATGCCTTAGCTTTCGCTACATATATCCTAGCATAGCCGAGCTAAGCCACTGCCCATTTTTTCAGTGATTTATTGCGATTGAGGTATCGGGCTGCACCTTGTTTCGCTTTCTCACTCCTACGTTAAAAAGAGCGCTTTCTGCCAATAAATACACAAAAAAAGAGAGTGAGAAATAAAAATCGGCAGGTATAATACTGGTGGTGGTCGCTTTACGAGCATTACGGACGGCTTAACCTTTAGGTTTAGTGGCGCGCTTGGGCAATTGAAATGACATGTGGCAGGCAATCATACTTGTAACCTGAGTCTATGGGACGAGTAAATGGTTTGTTTGAAATTGAAACAAACCGAAGGTTAGAGAAGAGTAGTAGCCTTTTCGACGTGAGTGTGAGGGACGGCGGATGAATTTTTTTGTGGCCAGGGCGAAGGTAAGGGAAGAAAACCAAAAATGAGTTTATTTGCCCACCTCTGTTCTTGGGTCATTGAGTGTGTGGCAATAGTATGCGCCCATTATTAAACGATACTCCAAAATTATTCATGCCACTTTGACGCAAGGAGTATGTATACGTGATGAAAGAAATACTCACGCGTACGTTTAACAACAACACTACTATTTTACTAACGTCTTGGTCGGTAGCCTGGCCTTCATAGGAGTGAACGAGATTACAGAAGACGTTCCTTCCCAAAGTGTTGGAAAGGGAGAAGACGTGAGAAAAGGACATGTAGCTCCAAACAATGTGCTAATACGAAAACAAAAATAACAAATAACTGAAATACGCGTTTTTTAAAGCGAAACGGGGGAATAACACCCAGACAGAATACAACACATGGCTTCGACGAGTCACGGACGAGGAAGCGTTGTGTCCTCACCCTCAAAGAAGCACGAAGCAAGATCGTTTTACATGCGTCGTGGTCAAATTACAAGGAATTTCCTGTCTACTATAACAACAATGTTCTAATCAGAATGTAAGCAGGTGATTTTTCCAGTGCTTTCAACCTCAGGTGGCGGTATTAAACTTACAATTAAGATAGGACTCATGAATTTCCCGGTCGCGGTGTGAGCTAAAGCCTGATTCTAATATCGTCGCTTTTAATTAAGTCACTGAAAGAGTAACCAGGAACGTTGACGTTTGGATACGGGTAGGTTCAAAAGAGCTTTTTCGTGTGACGTGTGGTTATTCAATCGGATCTTGAAAGGCGTCTCTGTCTGACCAATATACTGTTGATTACAGGTAGCACATTCAAAAAGACAGACCACATTGGCGGTGCTACATGTAGTTTCCTTTAATTTGGACAAAGTTGGACGCGGTGCTGATCGCAATCAGCACCGAGTGTGTGTATATATATATATATATATATATATATATATTGATGATTTGCCCGAAAGGTGAAACATCGATTGCGGTAGCAAATTAGTACACACCTGTTTGTAAAGTAAGAATATTCAATTTGTCGGCCATATAAACCTGGAAACATTCTCTTACTAAGTAAATTAACAATAGTGGTGTCACGCGCTCACAAGCATGCTTGTGCATGCTTGTGATACAAGCATGCACACGTTTGCAAACGCGTGCACATCTCACTCGATGACTTCGGAAACTCGCTGTCGAAACGCTGGAGGGAGGAAGCCACGGCAGCAGCAACGAGCGAATTGACTCTTTGTGCTGCGCCTGTCGCTTCAACACGAACAGCGGCGAAAACGCAGCGCACGGCGAACTCTCTCCTCCTCGCAGATCCCCTCCTCAAGATAGGGCCCGCGCCGGGGATAGGGCCCTAGCCGCCGGAGCAGAAGCCCCCCATCCCAACGTACACTCTCTCTCCTCTCCCCGCAGTGCCTTTTGCGCTTCCTCACCGTTTACCTCCCTTGCGCGCGCGAGATTGAGTCGCCATCGTCGGCTAACCCTCGCACGCCTTCACTCACACATACAGATACGACGCGCGGCGACCATGTTATCTCCCTTTGGCTTTATACGGAACATCGCTGCGACGGCGACGGCAAAACGCGCCTGGAGTGTCTCATATTTGTTACAGAAATAAACATTGGATGAGATTCATGTTTTGGCCTATATTACAAGACCTGACAACGTTTCTTAGCCGAAGTACAACATATTCATGTTATCTTCGTCGCCTTGCTGCTGTCGTCATATACACGCTTGCCCGCCCATCTGGTCGACCATGTTATCTCCCTTTGGCTTTATACGGAACGTCGCTGCGACGGTGACGGCAAAACGCGCCTGGAGTGTCTCATATTTGTTACAGAAATAAACATTGGATGAGATTCATGTTTTGGCCTATATTACAACACCTGACAACGTTTCTTAGCCGAAGTACAACATATTCATGTTATCTTCGTCGCCTTGCTGCTGTCGTCATATACACGCTTGCCCGCCCATCTGGTAGCAGCTTTGCAAGACCCCAAAAGAAACGATGCTGGCTGTCTATAACTGCAAAGTGCTTTGAATAACATCGATTTTCACAGTGCGTAGTATCTGCGTAATATTTATTGAACCATTAGGACCGAAAGATACTATCTTGCCATTGTATTTGAGCAAAAACAAAGCAGTGGCAAGTGCAAAGCATTGTTTAAAAGTGTCTCGAATATAAGAACGCAATTTACTACGCGGAGTCGCAGGACTACATCTATTTTCCGTAGTTAATGTGTTTGGGAGCTCAAAACCTCTCTTCTCCTCCTAAATATTTTTAATTAATATGCATTAATTGTGAAGTTATTTAATTATTTTCAAGCAGCTACATTCTTCAGACGCACAACAGCACGCAGAGGCCCTCATAACCGGAACCGAAACTGACTTCTCTGTAGTTCGGTGATTGTTCGTCGTCACAAAATGGCGCGATAAGCGTTACCAGATTCCATCTTGTTTAAACATGGCTGCCTCTATGGACACGCCGGTGGACAGCCCGAAGAGAAAAGCAGATTCTCAAATTCCTGCTGAGGAAAGTGACCTATTGTTAATACGACCGCTCGGTGCCGGCCAAGAAGTAGGGAGGTCATGCATTATGCTTGAATTTAAGGGCAAGCGTATAATGCTGGACTGCGGCATACACCCCGGCATGTCCGGCTTGGATGCGTTGCCTTATGTTGATCTCATTGAAGCCGATGAAATTGACCTGCTGCTTGTGAGCCATTTCCACTTAGATCATTGTGGCGCACTGCCTTGGTTTCTGCAAAAGACCACTTTCAAAGGTCGCTGCTTCATGACGCATGCCACCAAGGCTATCTACCGGTGGCTGCTCGCGGACTACATCAAAGTGAGCAACATCGGCACCGAGCAAATGCTTTACTCCGAATCGGACCTGGAATCGAGCATGGAGAAGATTGAAACAATTAACTTTCACGAAGAAAAGGACGTGAACGGGATCCGCTTCTGGTGTTACAACGCGGGTCACGTTTTGGGAGCTGCGATGTTCATGATAGAAATCGCCGGTGTCAAGGTGCTTTACACTGGCGACTTCTCGAGGCAGGAGGATCGGCACTTGATGGCTGCCGAAATACCGAACATTCACCCAGACGTGCTCATCATCGAGTCCACGTATGGCACTCACATCCACGAGAAACGTGAGGAGCGGGAAGCTCGCTTTACGGGTCTTGTGCACGATATCGTCAACCGTGGCGGTCGCTGCCTCATACCTGTGTTCGCCCTCGGTAGAGCGCAAGAGCTCCTTCTCATCTTGGATGAATACTGGTCCAACCATCCAGAGCTTCACGACATTCCCATCTACTACGCGTCGTCGCTGGCCAAGAAGTGCATGGCCGTCTATCAGACGTACGTAAACGCCATGAACGAGCGCATCCGACGCCAGATCACTATCAACAACCCGTTCGTGTTCAAGCACATTTCGAACTTAAAGAGTATTGAGCACTTTGAGGACATCGGGCCGTGCGTCGTTATGGCGAGTCCGGGAATGATGCAGAGCGGCCTGTCTCGTGAGCTTTTCGAGAGCTGGTGTACGGACCCAAAGAATGGCGTAATCATCGCAGGCTACTGCGTCGAAGGAACTCTGGCCAAAACTATTCTCTCCGAGCCTGAAGAGATTACCACTATGGTGGGCCAGAAGCTGCCACTCAAGATGAGTGTGGACTACATCTCGTTCTCAGCACACACTGACTACCAGCAGACAAGCGAATTTATTCGGACACTGAAACCGCCGCACATCGTTCTCGTGCATGGAGAACAGAATGAGATGGGACGTTTGAAGGCGGCCATCGTGCGCGAGTACGAGGACGATTTGGAGACACGCATTGAGGTGCACAACCCACGCAACACGCAAGCTGTTGAACTTCACTTCCGTGGTGAAAAGACTGCAAAGGTGATGGGCTCACTTGCTGTGCAGCCGCCTGAGCCAGGACATCCGCTTTCAGGTGTGTTGGTCAAGCGGAACTTCAGTTACCACCTGCTGGCTCCAACTGACCTTGGCAAGTACACAGACATGGTCATGAGCACTGTGGGGCAGCGAATGAGCATTAGCTACACAGGTTCTTTCCAGGTATGTCATAGTGAAATTGTTTTGCTTACATGCATCAGAATGCCTTTAGAAAGCATATCTTTCTGTGCCCGACCGGTGCTGTCGTAGCCTAATTTCCTCTGTAATTTGGCTTGCTGATTTATAGTCAGTGTGAAACTGACATTCCGTTCCTTTGTGAAGTCAGTTCTTGGATAATTTCCATGGAAAGGTTTTGCTGGTTTCTTTGTGCAGTTCTTGCCTCTGCAGTCATTTACAGTGGCTAGAATTGGAGCAGCTTTGTATGTCCACATTGTAAAAACAGCAGCACGTGTATCTGCCACAACAACATTGAAGGGCCCCTCACCAGACCCCATTTGAAATTTTAGTTGTACAATAGATGTTGTAAAATTCAGGGGAACATTTCAGTGCAACAATTTTTCAAATTGCTTCATTATTAGAGAAAACAGGAAAAATCAAAATGTGTCACCATGCTGCCAGCGAGCGAGTTTTCCTACCAACAGACACCCTCTTCCTTTGCCTCTACTAGCGTCCAAAAGTGACATTCCTTCCCAGCATTCGCCTATAACGGAGCTGAGGGACCACATCATGTTTATGTCGGAAGCTTCACCTCTCTTCCTGCTGTGCAGCACCCTTCCAGTGTCAACTATGCATGCTCTGCATTGGATATTTTACCGAAGTCGTGCGCCATAATTGGTGACATTGCAGACAGTCATGAAGTGGGGCTCCCTCTAGAAAAAGACCACACAAGTTTTCGTCTAATATTTTAGCTGTTCTCACATCATGCAGCAGTTTGATACTTTGCAGACGCTATTGTCAGCACATGATCCACACATGGCCCTACTCTGTTTGCAATGCCTGAACCTGGTGGGAGGCCTTTTTTTGTGTTTGTGTTCCTCTTGCTGACTCAGCAAGGGACACTCAAGTTGTGCAAGGACACTCAAGTTGTGCAAGTAGTTGAAATTTTGTGGCCCATTTTATACTGTAAAGAATTTTATATTAGTTTATGTTGGGGGAATCTCACCAGATCAAATTTAAACTTTACTACCAATTGGCCATGCTAAAAGCCCACTTAAGTTGCTTTAAACTTTGTCTCCTGCTTTTTTTTTTGCTCATTTATATAGCAGTCTACTTCATTATTATAGTACAAAGCCTTGCTTTCTTCAGAGCACCATGATTTATTATTGCAGCATCTTTTATACAAACTGTTGCATCAAGTGCAGTGCTGATTTGAAAAAGAAGCCTCATCACATCACAGTCACAAACAACTTAAGAGTATACAGGTGTGATGGTTGGAAGCCATACAATGATTGTGTTGCTGAGAGCTGCCAAATAGGCCTGATTGTTTGTTTCTCTTGGAACCACAGCGAGACAATCTCTCCTTTTTTAACCTTTCCTGACAAGTGTTGAATGGACTCGGTTTAGCATAGTGTATGTGTATATGTTTCAATGGTACCTAGTACCGCAAGATCACCACAGCAGGTTTCAATGATGGGATGTGTCCCCTTTTTCAAGAGTATGAAGCTGCGCTGCACTTGGTGTGTGTGTGTGTTTTTAACTGGTCACATTAAAAAGTAACATAATTAATTACTTGTCATGCTCTTGGGGAATTAAGGCTTCATAGCATAATCATTTGGTCAACAGCTATCCAGTAGAGCAATAAAAATGAGACAAAAGCTTTGTCTCAGTACTCCGTTATAGAATCCAAGATTGCTGTTTTTCGTAAGGAAGATCACTTATGTAACACAGAAAGTAGTTGTATAGGAGTGTGGACAGATAGTGACAGAAGTGCTACGCTGCTTGAAGTTGGGTTTAAAGTACTGATTAAAAAAAAAACTAATATTGTTAAAGCAGAACAAAAAATGAGGAATGCCATCTGCAGGTGGTACAAACACCAAGGATCAGGTGCTGCCATGCAGAGTGAGCATAGGCCAAACAGCATTAAAAAAAGGCAGTGCATTTTGAACGCTGCACTGGTTGACTGAAAGGTTGAAAAGGCTACTTTTCAGAAAGGTGCAATGTGGACGAGCTCCTACTGAGTGTTTTGCTCGCTCCAAGTTGCCACCAACCTACATTTGTTTGTTTCTTCTCTTAATGCAGAATAGACTCAAAGAATGAGGTTAGGGCAATGGACACAAGTACTACTGCAAACTATGTTTATTCTGGAGCATGCATGGCAAATATATGCTCAATCGGGAAGGAATGGTGATTGATGAAGATCATATAAAATCTGTAAGGGAAGCATGAAAGACACAAAAAAAAAAAATCGCAGTGCATGTGGTAAACTTATTAGTTAACTTTATGCAACTGCAAACAGTTATGATTCTTTCATCAGCAGGTACGATAGGGTAGGTAAGCTTGCACATGGGGGATTTTCATATACCATTTGTGCTTCTTTTGCTATTTCTTGAGTGCACCAGTCAAACTTGCTGTGCAACACCATGCAGTGATAAAATTCTGGTTTATGTCTCCAGCTGCCAAAGTGCCCAGCCGAATACTCTCTGAAGCCTCGATGCATGTTGTAGCCGAGCTAACGAAGGCAGTCGTAGAGATCACATGCCTGTTCAAGAATTGTGTCCTCAGGATAAGGGATTGTACACAATGCATGCCTTGCACCAACTTCTTACGTTTCACTACACCTGTTTTTCTCTTTGGCAGTTTGCTCTTCTTGTTGCTCTTTCCTCCCTTTTGCTTTTGCTTGGGTGTCACCACAGATATGTCACTTATAAACTAATTGAGGTGTTCAAGTACTTACCCAGATTCTTTGTTAGCTTTTTGAATGGTGTATTCGGTTGCTCGCTCCGATCCTCTGGGTTAGCGCTGGTAGATAATTGGTTTGCTTGCAATTCATGTGCGAGACATGGTACCCCAATCAAACACTTTACCCAATGTCAGAGCACTGTGGGCTTGTGGTCCTGCGGCAGTGCCCACATGGCCACTGTAAACTCTAAGGCACTCCAGCTGTCAATAGCCATATTTATTTCAGCATGGTATAACAGCTTGCAGCCGTTGCAGGATGTAAACAGCCCATAGCATCACAACCATCAAAATATTGTTATGACAAACTGCTGGTTAGGCATCACTGCAGTATTGGTAGCCCACCGGTTGCCAGGAGTGGCTGCCAGTGTTGTGTGACTCCCTCTCAGCCAGATCTCATCTGTGCTTTCACTTTGAATTTGAGTCAATATGGAGGGCTTTGAGTTGTTGTAGGCTGATTCTCTGAGAGAACCATCTGAACATATTTGGAGTGGTCAATTTCGACCACTCTATTTTGGCTGCCACTTTTTAGAGCGCTTCGAAGTGATGAACTAAATATGCAGTAATATTTGCATGGCCTTGTCAGCTATGCCTTTTGTATTTTGGTGAGGCAGGATGTAAGCACCCTCTTGTGAAGATGATGTATAATCTGTAATTTAGTATTAATTCTTTCTGCTTGGCTCACTTATAAATTCCAGATTTTACCTCATATGGCTGAAGGTTGGTGAATGTAGCCTGCTAAAGGTATCCTTGGCTACTATTTTGTAGCAGTGCCTTTTTCAATGCTGATTTCTTTCGATGCCTTTTGTGTTCAATGCTCCACCTGGGGTGAAGGATTGCCTGATGACTCACGAATGCGAAAAGCATCGAAAGGCATTAGCATTGGCAAAAGGCGTCGCTACAAAACTCATGGCCCTTGTCTGTTATTTTTATGCCAACAGATAATGTTTTCATGAGTATGTGTCAGATCATCTTCATGGTGCACTGATGGTGTGTGGTTATTAGTAATTCCTATTTCACTTGAGAACCTTGATACATTTCTTTGCATTTAACAACCATTCTATGAGGATGCACATGGAATATCATTAAACCATATTATTGGCAACATCACGGAAAGCTGGAATTACCAAATTACTACTTGAATTTAAAGGTTGATAATGTTGGTTCAAAGCTTTTGAGGTTTGCTGCACCTATAACTTTTCTAGGTTTGTAGTTTCAGAGAACATGTTAGAGTGCCTTCATATTGTGTGCACAGTCATGGAGAACTGAAATACAAAGAAGAAATTTCACTCTAACGCCTATTAAATGCTTAATAAGATGGGGATGTGAAGGAAGGACGCAACATGAGTGCACTTGGAACTATGCTACCTGTTTCAATGCAGTACCAACAAAGTTTAATGTCAACCTTCATCATACAATTACAAGTAGAAAGAACACCTCTTTGCAAGTAATAACTTGAGAGCATGCTATCACATCATTACTTACATGGTTTCTAAAGATAGTATATGCCTCATACCAAGAATACAAGATTAAACTATGATGATATTACATGTATTGGTGAAAACAAAAATGAAAGAATGCATTCTTGTTAGCTGTAAGTTTGTTCATATTTCGGTTGTACCTTATTGTACTTGCCTGCATGGGAGCTCACTTTTTTTTATGTCAGATAAATTCAGTTTTGTTTAGAGCAAATATATATAGCCAAAATACTGTTTGCCTTGCCAATGTATCTAACTTAACAACTGACTGGCCTTAACGTGTTCATTTTCATTGATTGGCATACTAGAGAGCTTTAGATTAGGGGACGCAAGCAGCTTGCGTACGCAAGAACTAGGGGCCACACTACTGTGCATGCCCTTACATGACCCTTACGTCTGGGTCTCAACTACATCTTATCAACTACATCTTATCAACTACATCTTGCTGCTTTGGTCAGTCATCTGCACGTGTGAAGTTATGGAACAGTAAAAACATATGTGCAACTTACTATGTTAGTTATAATGTCATTGTGAAAAAAAAAGGACCAAGTTGAAAATGTTTTCTCTCTCTCTTTTCTTTTTACAGATGCTTCACTTTTTTCTGAATCAGCTATCTGGGGACGTTGAAATTGTGGAAGGTCCGAAGAAGGCATTGCGTGTGTTCGGAAAAGTGACAATCATCCAAGAGTCTCCAAGCATGGTTGTTCTGGAGTGGAACTCTAGTCCTGTCAACGACCTGTTTGCAGATGCTGTCATCACAGTTGTGCTGCGTGCACAGTGCTCGGCGGTTCCCGCCAAAAGCCTGCCTTCCACCCTGGTGAAGGTTGACCGCATGCATTTCACGGAGTGCCTGATGGAGACATTGGCCGAAATGTTTGGCGAGGACTCTGTAGGTAAAGTCGTCAAGGGGGAACGTATGATGGTCACTGTCAATGACAGGTGTGCACACATTAACTTGAGGAGCCTTGAGGTTCAATGTGAAGGAGATGATGTTTTGCAACAGATTGTCTCAACAGCGGTCACAAAGTTGTACAACTCCATGGCACCACTTAAGGTGTGATATTCACATACTGGACTGAATGCAGCTTGACTGCCTTTCTCCGTCATTCTTGTGTCATCAGTTGTTATTTTCACATCATATCAGTTAATAATATTTCAACATTAAACTTCTTGTGCTTAGTTCAACTCTGTTTCCACTGACTTGAGTGCTGCTTTGAAGTCCTTTTCTCTGCCATCTGCTCTTAAAGGAATGAACTTGTGCTTTTAAAGTAATCCCTAGCATAATGTGTGACACTCAGCCTCAGTATCAGCTATGTGTACTTGATGCTGAAACACACTATTTTTCTACAAAACTATGGTAAATGTTGGCCACAAACACTCCATCCTGGTCAGCCAGCCTGGCCTTGAAACTTCATTTTTGTGGGCTACTAAGATGGTTGGAAGTAAGCAACATAGGTTAATAAGTCTAAGAGTCAGTAAGCCACAGTGTGTGCTACAGTCACTGGCTGCCCACCTCAAAGGAGGTAGTCATGGTAATGTCACCATTATGCAGTTCTTCTGAAATCCACACACTGGTTCAGACATGGTGTTAAATAATGATGCTCTCTATGGCTTTGTGATGAGGCACACTTATTGTAGGTGGTGTCTTGCTTGTTGCTCTCGTTTCTTTTGCTGTCTAGGGAAGGCAATGTAGTGAGTGGAATGCATCTTGCTGTAATAATTTAGCTTGTGTGCATGTACTGCACTTTTGTTTTGATCACTTCTCTTAAGCCATGGAAGTGCATCTGGTCTAGCTGCATGAGCTGCAAGCCACTGAGTTGCGAGGATGGTGAAATTTCATAGGTATTTGTGCTGATTATTGGTGCCAGAACCTCTTATGATTAATTGTTTAAGGTAACTCATGAGGCACATTGAAGAACATTCTGTCAATGCGAGTGTCTTTGTACGATCAATGAGTGTACTTAGATGGTTAGGTCCTGCAGTCAAGAAAAAGTTGTGCATGTCATTGTCCAGCAACCTTGTTGCAAGCCTGAATGAATGCTAAATATAGAGGACATGTTGGTGTGGCCAGGGCTTGTTTGTTGGTCACCATTGTTCTCTGAAATGTGAAGGGTGACAGCAGATCAATTATGCAAACTGGCTCAGCTTGTGAGTTGTGACATATTCGCTGCAGGCAGTGGCATCATATGTTACAATGAAATTTGGTGGTCATCATACATTATTGAGTGTGCCCTTGGAGAGCCGTATCTTTCGTTTGAACAACTTGTTTTCATTATCTACACAAGGAGCAAGAGGAAAGGAAGGGCTTCATTTACTATGCAATTTCCAGCTAAGCCAATACTCAATGAAACAAAAACATTCACTGAGGATTTGAACTGCTACATTAATAAGCGAATGTCAATATTATAAAACAATTCAGTAGGTAAACGGATTGGAATATAATCAGAAAAGAAAGTGGTTACATAGGTAAGAAGGCAAAAAATAATTAGGTTTCAAGACAATATGTAGAAAGATTGCAAAGCTGAAGAATGAATGAAACAGCTTGTAGAAGAAGTTTACACTTGTTCAGTATTGTACAGCATTAGAACAGCACAGATTCTGCCTTCTCCAATGGGTAGTGCATGATGTCTTCATTGTGCCTTCGCACTGCATGCTGCGGTGAGAGTATTATGCCTTTCTGTGATTGGCAGAGCCTTTGGAATGGGGTGGTATTTTCCATAAAATAGGGCCTCAATGAGGTTAAGCATTTCTTTCGGCAGCCAGTGATGTTCCAGATGCCAGCTGCATTATTTCTGTGCATCTTCAGTGTGAATAGAGCACACTTTGCTTAAATATAGAAACAGTGTGCCCTTTAACAAATCATGTATAACTCGGCAGCTTTAAGAATAGGCATAAATAGTTACTCAATGGTGTTCTCTTTAGTGTGGCAGGAAATAACACAGAAATTGCATTCATGAGTGTCTTGAAAATACTAAATATCTCTAGAAATGTGAAGCTAAAGTATCCACAGAAATTCTGAATTCACAAAATCAAGGCGCTCATGAAAAAAATTTGTGCCTTGCGTTATTTTCTGATATGTGGCAATGCTGTTTTTTTTTTCATGGAAAAATATTGCTCTGTGACATTGATTGATGAACGTCAGACGTTTATGCTTAAATAACAAGTTTATTATCTTTGTGCTGGATGTGGGTGCATATAGTGCATACCACAGTATCACTTCACTGGCTTAACTTGGGGAGATGTATGTACATACAGATATGCACACAGCAGGAAACTTGGGTCACACACTTGTGTCTCATTGCGGCACACTTTCCATGCTTCCAGTGGTTCTGTGCACGTATAACATGCCGCAGCCAGTGCACTTCAGTTCATTATTAAACTGGCACTTTCATATTTGGGCTAACAAATACAAATCATAGCAAAGCAGTATCAATGCGCAGCTCTTTCTACAAATTGATCCCATGCCCCTGTGACACATGGTGCAATAGCAGCAATGGCCATTTTTTTTAAGAAAGCTTATGTCCGAGAGCTGTATGTCACGTCTGCGTTTAGATCAAAATGAGCATTACAGTCCCCCTCAACACCCCTTTCTTTGATTTTATAGATGTTGATCTCGGCATCCATTGATTCATTGTAATGGTCTACTAATTTATTCTGTGAAACTCAGCTAACTGCGCAGGACTGAAATAGTTTGGCAAGTAGCTATGAAACTTAGCATTAAGGTGGCGTGGTTTGGCTCAAACTCGTACTATATGACAGCATCTGACTAGAGCTATATCTGTATAATATTTCAAGAAAGTGGCAAAAGAGCACCAAGAAGGAATTTTGCTTAGACATGTCGCCCTGAATCCAGAAAACTGCATCAGATCAGAAAAAGGGAAAGAAAATGTGGCGTTACGTGTGCCACTTCGAAGCAAGTAGATGGCAAAGATTCCCTTTGGTATTCCTTTCATCCTTATTCATGAGGGTTTTATAACCTTACATTTATATAGGCTACCAAGTGTCACTATTGAATTCTTGACTATCCTTAAAGAAATGTGCAGTTTGATCACACATCGAGTGAAGAAGATTGCCAGAAACACAGTGATGCACTGAAAATAATTTGGGGATATTTGCCATGTCCTTATAATTTGACGGTACCTTTGGAATTGGTCAAGACCAGGCACTGCGTAGTTTGGTGACACTGCTACTAGCAACTTGCAGACTGCAAATGGGGCTGTAATGTATGCACTGAAAACCAGAAAACGTCTAGACGTTGCCTGAGGCACGTGTGTTCAACCTGGTATTCAAAAATTTTGTTGAAGAGGGGCACTTGACTTGATTTTGCCTTAATGCTATATAATACTATATAATATTCTCTTTGCTCTTTCATTCATGTAGCGATTTTGAAAGGCTGAGATAGTCTCTTCTAAATGAGGGTTGATGAATGCCACAAGGGATGAAAAAAAGAATTCACAGAGAAACCTTTAGCTTGGTGAAAACCGGCACATTATGCAGAATGTGCAAGATAGCTGAGCCTGCAGAAAGGTGCATGTGGCAACGGCGAAAGTATGACTTGCACCCCAGACTGACCTCATACACGACACATAGGTTAAGTACAGCGGAATTATACAATGCTCGATACTGATGGCCCCCGCACATACCTTTGCCATTAGCCGCAACCTATCAAGTAAGGACAGCAAAAAAAATGTGGAATGGAAACACAGGAGCTTGCATTTAGAGCTTTTGGCGTCGCCAGCCTGCCGCAGCGATTGTCGGTGCGAAGTAGCACGCCACTCAAGCGGGTGGGTATCTTTACCATCCAGCCTAGCTAGCTTTGAGCATGTTCCCTCCTTTGATTCAACAAGCCATCACTGGCATACATTAATTGTCGAAAGAGCGCAGGTCACTCCTCTCTTGCATGGAACAGCCTCCAGGAAGTGCAGTAGGTTACTTCTGTGTGCACCGAGCATAGTGGAGGACATAGTGGTCTTTATAGAGTAATATGAAAAGGTGGAGGGGGGGGGAGGATACGCTTGACAGCATAACAAGAGATCCACCACTTCCATTCCTATAGATTTACTTTTGCCTGTGCATAATCTAGACATCTTATGGATACTAGCGTAAGACCACAAGTCCACAAACTGTCTACTGGGGCAGCATTCTCAAGTGATCACTTTCAGAGATACATTCACTTTTGCGAGATTTCATGATACTAGTTCTGGACGCGTTGGCATCTGCGAGCGACAGCATTCCTGGCGAGCTGAATGCCAGAACACTGTTGTCCATAGTCCCTGAAAGCGTCTGACGGTAGTCTCGTGAGAACTCACAAAAGTGAAAGTATCTCCAAAAGTGATCGTGCGAGAATATCGCCCCTGGACTGTATATGTGTTTGGCCTTATACATGGACTAGCAGAACATTAATCCCGTTCATGGAAAGATTTGAGGGCCTATAGAAGCTGTTTGAAGACTAGAGTCTTTATGAAGATAAATATCTGTGGAAATTCTGAATAGACAAAATTTTTCTCTTCATGATGATGCACCCAACGACCTGCATACTTTTAACCAGTGCTGCACTGTCAGTGTGCATGCCACCAGTGCATATTCGAGTGGTTCTCCGAACACTATTTCATTCTGTTTAGCACCTACATCCAACATTGCTGCCACTGATTAGAATGTACGTATAGGAAGGGTGTGCTAAATGCCGATGTTAAAGCACAGCACTTATGGTATACAGAATATTTGTGGAATGGCAACATTAGCGGAACATCTGGCTGCTTAACAAGCTGGAATGAGTAAATGCTTTGGGAATTAAGCTCTAAAAGATGGGACATAGAAGCAAGAAAAGATAAGATGAAGTATAATATATACGTTAATACCATTCATGGTCGTATGCTTAAGTTAAACATCTGTACAAGAGCGTAAGCAAAGTAATTGTCTGTTCTCACAGCTGCATAGAAACAGTGACATACCTGTTTCTTCAAACAATGTGGTAACAGATTTGCGGATAGTATATGGACACATGTAAGTGGACCTAGCTAGCACACACGCAACTGTGACCTCTGACACTTAATCTTGGAGCACTGATTTAGAGTGACGACGATAAGGCGAGCATTCAGATAGTACATTTCAGCGAGCATGTGATGAGTGACTACTTTTCTACCACTTGATTTCTAACCTCTTGACTGGATTCCGAACACTTCTGAAGTACGAAGGCAACAGGTCGCGGCCTTATATGTGTCTCTGAAGAATGATCCGCATTCTGAAGCCTGTGCTATGCATACGGCTTGGCACACAATCGTTAGAAAAGAAAACATATGGCTCTCCAACTTGGCGGACTCTGCACAATCTACATTTCGGGAGCACTAAACCTTCTAATATTCGCTAATCTATCAGGGGGGCTATACCTCTCATATCATACACAAGATATAATAGCACAAATCTCAGGAACAGTCATAAACAAATGTGCGTCCCGCTGAGGAGCACCGGGTTTGTTGCATTGATAGCATTAGATGGCGCAGCTACGGAGGTAGCGCATGTTGAATGAGGAACAACAGTGGAGAACAATAGCATGGCGAAAAGAGTGGCATTACCTATAATATATGTGCCATGACACACACAGTGAGAAATGTGCAAATTCAGCTGCGTAATCGTGATGGTACAAAAAAAGGCAACATCTAAAGAAGCTACATTATGCCAAGAAGAGTGCTGAAAAAGAGTGTAATAGAGCCTAGTACTAGTATATCTTTTTCAACAAAGGGTACGGTCACACGGACACGAGATTCACACGAAGGCAGCAGCCCTCACAGCCTTCATTTGACAGAGGAATTCTCGTGCGTCATTCTTTAGTGTCGTGCAACTCCAAGAGGACTTAAGCCAAGACGACGAAGACAACCACAAAACGAAGCCGTCATTGTGAAGTACTCGCGCTTCTTTTGTTGTTGCTTACTCGAAACATGGATCACAATGCTTGTTTCCATATAGCATTAGCTAAGCATGTGCGATTATTCAGCAACTGTGTACTCACTAAGTGTCCATTCTGAACTAACTACAGTGGACAATATGTTTGTGCATAATTCTACTGCTTTATTGCAAGGTTCCTAAGAAAGCAAAAATTAAGAGACATACACGAAGTTGCCACCACAATATGAAACATCCTTCTGTTAAATGGTGGTCATTAATTTCAGTAGCAGGTAAGTAAGTGCCGTAGCTGCTGGCTTTGATTTGATGAACTTGATTTGTTTCCAAAACCTCTGGGTCTGAGTCCAGATCATCGATATCATGAGCCAATGTATAAACCATGTGCGCGAACATAGACGCACCTGTACGTCTGTCTTCAGAAAAAAGGCATCGCATCTTTATCATGTGGTTACCTTATTTAGGGCTAAATTGCCTGTATATTATGCCTATAATTTTTTTCCCGCAGAGATGAAGTGCTGTGACTATATGTGTGCAATCAGTCTACAGATTATAAATCACGAAATCCTGAAGGCTGTGTGGGCTGCGGCACTTGGGAGATTAGTTGCATTTATCAGGTCAGCTTAAGCGCGTATGTGAAAATCAAAACAAATGCGCACTTGTCAGTGCAAAACCAGCGGATGTTCCTTGTATTGTAGGCTGGATGTCCTATATTAAATCTCTTCAATATTGCCCAGCTAGATAATATAACATCTCGCCTTTGGGAGAGCCTTAAAAAGAAAATTGCCACACCACATGGCATTTGTGATGAAGCTGACAATGTCTTTTGAATGTCCCCCAAGTAGGCAAATAGTTTGGAAAAGGCGGTTACTTGCCTTTTTACTTTGTTTCATGATTAGAAAACATTCCTTTCTTATCAGGTCTGGCATGGAAACATCCGGTGGTTTTACGGCCAGCTTTCTTTCGGCCTTGGAGTGACAGAAAATGCACAGCAGTGCGCGAATGGGAATCTCGAGTAGAGCTCGGCAGCAAGTTGGACCCTGAGGCGAATGCCTTCTATTTCAGTCTCTGGACCACCGTTTCAAACCAGCTGGTAAAATCATAAGACATGGTATAAGTGCAGGGATGGTACACACGCGTGCACACATACAGACATATACATGGACACAGCAAGCACAGAAAACAGTCGCCAGACAGAACGCAGTGTGCAAGCGCATTTGCGAGCACACATTGCAGCGGGACACGGCTATACATAAGTGCGGAGTGTGAAACGTGTGAACAATAATTAGTGCACATTTGTAAGAACGGCGTTACATGTGCTTCAGCAATTGATGCCGGGCATTTGAATTGTGTTAGTATACGCACGTGAAAAGGACAGTATGATCAATAGGATGACTTTCACAAGTCTCTCTGTAGGATGCAACATATAGGAGATACATGGCACAAGCGTGAGAATGGAGTGAGGTGAAACATACTTGGCTGATTTGTGGTGAGAGTCAGAGCAGCATTGCAACATAGCGATGTTAACAATGCTTGCGGTGTGCGTGTATGAGTGTGAAAAGCCTAATGCGTTAACATTAGCCCCCAAAATGGGTGGAAACTTGCTTTGTTGCACATCCCAGGATCTTAAATGTGCCATTTAACGTCTCACTGAGCTCATTCCACCAACTTTCGAAGGTGTGGTGACAGCTCTTGTGAACTGAATGATTACACATGGAGCTGGATCAGCCAGCACAGTCAATGTGAAAAGAGCTGGGATTAGAAATAGATGTATACCATAAAGGCCTGACAGGCAACACCTTAACATATTTCCTTATATTACATACAAGTGCCCCAATACTGTGTCTTATGTAGGACACTGTCGCAAAATAACATTTAGCATTTGAGTGTCTGTTACGGGCACTGTGAAGCAACTGATAATCTTAAGCGACCCTTACGTGACCCTGCATGTAGGCACGTGTTTGGCATATTCTGCATAAAAATCATGCAAAACTTGTGGCGCTGTCAAACTATTACAATATTTTGCCCCCGCACACTACCTGTTAAGCCATGCATGCAGCAAAAGTACTGAAGTAAAAAACAAAAATGCTGACTTTTCCCAGCTGGCAATCAAAGATGCACTTGTACCCATTGTAACTGTGAATTGTTGAGGATGAGAAACATGTGAGGAAGCCAGCACAGGCGCTGCCTGTATTGGTTATTTTATGCTGTTCAGTAATATACTTGCAGTGAAAGCCTGAGTTCTCCGAATAGGTAACTGTTTAATTTATGCTTATTTAATGCAGCAAATTCTGCAAGCTGCCTAGATTATCACCTTACATGCACATTTAAGACATGCATTCATTAGAGGCAGTTTGGCCTTTACAGATGACACCAATCTTTGCACAAAGCTTCTTTAGTTTCAGTCAGCACTATCATCAATGCAGCTAGGAGCTTTCAGCCCCGAAATGAAGCACTACCCCTATCCCACTAGGTGTGCTTCTGAGCCCATAAAGCACCTTAAACATATTCAATGTACAGTCTGTCAGAAGTTCCAAAGCCACTTCGAGAGTGAGAAGGTCAGTCATGAGAACTTGTTGAGATCCTGTAAAATGACTGGTGTTCTTAAGGTCAGGAAAACTAGGAGTACTGTCTCTCTCAATCTTCGGGGCAACAAAATTTCTAGGATATCCTGACATGTGACCTGATGACAGGTCCAGTCACGTGCATAATGGCTTTGAAATTTGTTGACTGGTCTCATATTAAAGGAAGCAAGCGTAAGAAAATGGTATATCTCATGCTTCGAGGGAGGCGAAGAGCCACGTGAATGAGTTAAAGGGCAAGCCAGGCTGGAGCTAAGCACCCAGAATACATTGGCGGCTTTTGCCTTGTCTGGCAAGGTGAGTGGCACCACTTGTTGAAACATAGTGAAGCAATACCTCCAAGTTTCCAAGTTATATTGATGTGCACATATCAGACTAAGCTGTTGAAGCAGTATAAGGTGTGCGAGTGTTTTGACATTTTGTCACAACATTGTTACTGCAGCTCTTCCCACATTATGCGAAGTAGTGTAGCAGTCCCAAAATTGCCACTTCGCGGTGTTTGAACAGAAGGCGTCACTCACATTATGAGGCATTACGGTGTGCTCTAGTCCTTACATCATTGGTCTACTTCATTATATACCACGGAGGCTAACTGCGTGATGTGGCTTTAGGTGCTCTTCAGATTCAAACTTGCAGGTTTCAGCTGCTTTGGCATTGTAATATTTTGCAAGGATTTAGTGGGGAACAAACAGGTTTATTGGTACTACTATGCTCTAGCAATGCAGGAATGTAAGCTTGAAATCAAAACTAAGAGACTCGAAGAGCTTCCTGTTCCTTTGGCTGAGGTTGGGGAGAAGTTAGCAGTGAGGCTCATGAAATGCTGTTTTGAAAATATATACAGAAAGAAAAATGGGCAGGCAACATACTTTGCTGGCTAAAAACGGCCGTCAGACTTCCACACATGCTCACACAGGTTGAAATGCGCACTTGTCATCAGCATAGGTCTGGCGTATTCATTTCTTTTGAGCTCCGGCCGAATGTAAGAACCAAAATGGCGACAATGACGACTCCCAATTCTTTCTAGAGGCTGCTGTGCCCGCTTTGAAAACAGTGGTAAAATAGTGAAAAAGTAAGTCTTCCGTGAGATCTGTCTTGTTGAATGCTAAAACAATGTGACAGCTAGCCTTTTGTCTTCAGCTCTTACAGGTGGGCCAGGAGCCATTTTGCAGTCTGAGCTTATAGGTGTAAATAGTGCATTATCCTGCATGAATGAATGTCATAATGGCATAGTACATCCAATGAAATAGTAGCGGATTTCTTCTATTGCGTAGCTGGACATGCCTGCTTGTCCATCTGTATGTTACTGCTTGTCTTACGCCTTCCATTCATGTGAGCTGCTTTACTAGGTTTGTTGGACCTAAAGACCACCCTGTAGGCTAATTGGCTGAAGAGCAGTGCTATAATTTATGTTTGAAGCTAGCTCAGTATTTTATTTCACAGATACTGCAGGATTCCATGTCATATTTAGTTTTCCTGTTATTTTATAAATGACAAAACTACATACGCAATGCCAAGTCCTGCTTTTACACATACGATTTGTAAAGATCTACGTCCCCCTCTCCTCTCCTTCCAAACGAAATGGAATCAATTTGCCCACCCTTTTTTTGCACAAATGATGTTGCAACAATCCTAAGCTCAATTTAGCACCTGGCAGTTTCACCTTCCATGTTGCAACCTTCCAGCCTTTGTCTTGGCTGTGGCATCAGCTCTTTCCAACATTAGGGCATCGTTCCCCACATTCCCCATAATAAGAGACTGTCTGCATTGTCAGGCATGAGACAGTAAAAGTTGCAAAAGATGTTCTCAACGAAAACAGGCAATGCGTTTTTGCCTGCACTGACAGAACTTGTCGCCCTGGCAGTGCGATCAGCCCAGCAACAAGTGTTCGTTTCAACAGTGGCCACGGCTGAGATGAATGGACAATGTGTGCGCACCCTTCATCATGATTGAGTCCTGGAGTGCCTTGGCTATAAAAGACAGCCCCTATCGCCCAACCCACACACTGCATGTTGTCGCCTCAGAGCTTAGTGCAGTAGGACTCCTGTTCATCCTCATCTTCTTCGGTGTCTTCGTCTTCGTCGATGGTGGCCACGGGCGCGGTGTTGGCCACACCGTTGCATGGTGCACCGTTGCTCTCCTTGGAGGCTGGTGGCGGCGTGAGTGGCCTCTTGTCCACCAGGCGGAAGGCCTCGAGGAACTCGTTGAAGTCGATGAAGCCGTCCTTGTTGATGTCGATGCTCTTTGCCAGCTCCTCGACTTGCTCCTCAGACATGGGTGTGTTGGCATGCTGGGACAGGAGGTCGCACGCATCCTTGAACTCCTCCATGGAGATCAGCCCTGCGAGTTGATCGTTTCCACAAGAGGTTAACACATTGGTAGCTTCTCAGTGGTTCAAAATGATCAATCCCACCGCAACTGTTACTGCATGGGTTTTCTATCTCACACTTATCTCGACTCAATGTTTACAGGTTCAGGCATGGTATTCAGACGTCCAGTTAGAGCCTCGTGGCTATAATGATGAGGCACTTCTGAAATAATGGCGATGAAATAGTGCAAGTCTGGTTCAAGGAATCGGTTCGTGATCTGGTCAGAATGTATTGTTGGGCTAGTTCATTTGTCATGACCTACAAATGGCAACATAGAACATAACTTACAAATACTGAAACATCAAGACGATCACAAAATAAGGTCCCCTGTGATTGTCTTGATGCCTTCCTATTTGGCGTTCGTGTTCTCTGGCACCGTTTGAAAGTCATGATCGCTTGCTGGACTGCGATTTTGAAGCGATGCCTTCCGCTCAATTCTGTATGCCTGTTATGCCACTCTTATCCACTGTTCATGGCCAGCTAATCCCATTGATAACGCGCGGGAAGAGCGTTGCTCTGACCACTGGCGAAGCATGGAAAGGAATAGCGTTGGAAAAGGCATCGCTACAAAATCATGGCCCTGGACTGATTCCTGGCTTATCCCTCGATGGGTTGCGCCATATTACTTGAAACAAACAATCAACCAACTTGACTGCAGGCTCCTCTTACGCTAATTAGTCTCGCTGTCTTTTTGAAGTGGTTAGATTGTTTTTTTTATTTATTCATATTTAGTCAAAACGTGGGTATATGAATTTAGCATGGTTCAACCATGGCACAAGCACAGAAATGACACAGAACACAGAAACGCGAGCTGTGTCCATCTTCGCGCCATGCCTGTTCCGTGCTAAACTTGTATACTTGAGCAATGCATTGACTTTGCGAACTACAAATTAGCTTTATTCCAGGGCGCCACCATATTGCATATGCATTGTCAAAATCTATAAGCTATTTGGTTTTGCCACCCTACTGGCTTGGGCGAATAGGCTCGGTGGCAATTGTGGGTGGTTGTTTTCGGGTTGGTACAGTCTAGTTAGTATAATGTGACGTCGTCTACGCTGGAAAATCGATTTTTGATGCGAAAGCGTCAAATGGCTCATTGAGCGACAAAGCCTCACATCTCTTGGCTGTAGCAGCGAAGCGACACCTAAGCTCCCATTTCCATTGGTTGCAATGCCACGTCACAGGTGTGCCTCGACAGAGTTCCCATTGGTTGCAATGCCACGGCATGAGCGCACCTCGATGGAACAGAATGCGCAAAAGGGAACACCTTTTGTCTTGTTAGCATGCCAGGCATTGCATGACGGGAAAAGGCGACGTGTTGCTTTCGCACTTGTAAGCGTGTGTTATTTGCGCGTTCCTTGTCCGCACAAGTTCTTGTCTGCATTCTAACCATGCCTCGGTAAGGCCAAATCAAAACTCGCTCGCCTGCCCGTGAGGAGTTCACAACTCGAGGGACCGCTCAGGACATTAATTAATGCTTTGCTTTCACAACTCGAGAAGTGCTTGAGTGTCTTCAGATTCTTTTTTTTTTTTTTTTGCTGTTCAGCCTTGTTCGGTCCTTCCTATCCTATGCTACAAGTGTTGTGGATGTCCTTACAGAGAGCCGTCAAATATATTTTATGTGGTACTGATTCGATATTACTGCATTGCAGAACAACGAACCAGTGCTAAAGCATAGAGCTCATTTATAATGTGATTTTACAAATCTCTCTGATTATTGTTGAACCATGCTGTCAGCCTTATACAAGCGGCCCAACATAGTAAATTTTAAATGTGTGTAAACAATCTCGCTGGCGAACGCAAGTATGCTAGCGGTTGGCCCTAGTTGAATGTTTCAGGGTTGCATTGAGTAGGATGGGTATGTGAGCGCTCTAGCTTATGTTTCAGTTTCCGCGTCGAGCGATCTATGGTGGGAAGTTTTAGAGCGCAGCTTTTAAGCGCACGCTCTTGCGGCGAGCATCGGCGTCGGGTTTGTCGGCGGCCTAAAGCCCAGACCACACGTATGCTTGCGGATGCGTGCAATCTCGCGCCTATGTGTCTTCCGTCTGCCGCGCCTCGCGAGGAATGACCGTTTGCATCCACAAAGACGTGCGACAGCGCGCACTCACTGAGCTCACTCGTAAACGCATTGGCAGACGCTACTTTGTACTCTGTTAGTGACAGTGTTTCAAAATGCTTCGTATCTATAAACGTAAATATATTTATAGCTCTTAGATCGGCACAAAAAGAAAAGAAGAAGCACTTTCTTGCAAGATCTAAATCTGCTTCATTGAGAGTTGAATGTACCGCGCCGACGCGAGGCAGCCCAAGCGCAGGATAAAACCCAGACCACACATATACGCTTGCGGACGCGCGCAAGCTCGCGTCCGCGCGCTTACGCATGCGCAGACGGTACGGCACGGCTCGTACTCGCCGAAACGCGGCGTGATCTCGGGGGAACAGCTCCTGTATGTTATCGCGCGCTTGGGCTACCTTGGGCGTTGACGTCCTTGTTTGTTGGCTTCTCGTGATATGTCAATAACAACGCGCTAAGCGGCGTCTGCTAACGTGAGCCCAGTGAGCGCGCGCTGTCGCGCGTCCTTGTGGATGCAAGCCGCCATTCCTCGCGAGGCGTGGCAGGCGCTAGGCGCGTAGACGCGAGCTTTCGCGCGCCCGCAAGCGTAGGGTGCGGTGTGGGCATAAGAGCTGCGCTCAAATTTCACTTTAGGCAGTGTTGTAATCATCGGTGAATATTTTTTCCCCTGTTCACGGTGGCAATCATGCAGATGCAGTTGCTCTTCGTCGAGCAGAAGCCGATGCAGTCAAAATTTTTCAAAAACCACACGCCATGGCTGGTGATGCACGTGGCAGGTTTTCGCAGCAAAGAGCTTCCGCTTTCTGTAGGTATCACTGCAGCCGGACTGCAGAATGGTTTCTCGACATTCTTGTGTTAGCTGACATCACAAAACTATTTTACCAAAAGAACTAATTACACCGAAATCGTTCTGCGCAACACAACGGCAACATATTTAAGCAGCACCGCACCGGCTCGCACAAGCCAGAAAGGAGGAAAAGCTCGTGGCGCGCCGATTGCCATGCCTTTCCTCCTCGCCCGATGAAAAGTTGAATGCGTCTCTTTCCTTTGTGTTATAATATTTCAAACTGAAGCTGACAAAAGCAAACATATAGCCTGAGTCATATCAGAAGACGCTGCATTGCGGAGTATGCCTCCATGGTTTCACGATGCGCGAAAATTAATTTCATCATTACTCGAAAAGAGCACTCCTCCGGAACTAATCTTTTCGAGCCTGCCAAGAATTAGAAACCTGTCAAGTCGTTTGCGCGGTGAGTCCCAAACGTCCCAACATAGTCGTTCCTTCGTGCACATGATTTGTAGATTGACTTACCGGACCCATCCTTGTCCATAATCCTGAATATTGTTTCCAAGCTGTCTTTGTTTCTGTACAGCGACTCGAGGAAGGTCGGGCCATTCTGAAAATGAACAGAAAAGCTTTCAATGGAAGTCTTATCCTGCGATAAATACTGAAAGTTCAACGCTGACAGCGTCGTCGTTCAAATAAGAACACGGTTTCGCAGCCTATAAGCTACGAGCACTGGAAGCATTGTTTAGCCCAAGGTAGCTTTCAGAAGCTCTCTGGCAAAAACATGTAGCTTTATTGCGATAGCAGCTGTGAGGACGCTACAGGCGAATTTCCGCCGTCGCCGTGGTGTTCCGTACACAGTGCGATAACATTGCGGCCGCGCACCGTTTGCTGTAGGTGCGAGCGAAAGCTTGCGAGAGTGAGCCGATATGCATGGTGGCTTGATGCGCTCGCGAGGGAGGATGGCGGGGAGGGTGCGCGCCGTCTTCTCACGCGCGCAAAGGGGTAGCGGGGAGATGTGGGCGCACCAGGAAGCGGGGGGGGGGGGGGGGGGGGCACGACCTGATTACGAGGCACGCTGTAGTGGGGGACTCCGGAAATTTGGACCACCTGGGGTTCTAACGTGCACGTAAGTCTAAGTACATGGGTGTTTTCGCATTTCGCCCCCCATAGAAGGGGGGAGGGAGGGAGGGAGCAGGCTAGCGCGCATCTCCTACTCTAGCAGCGGCGGCTGAGCACGGCCGCGCGCTTCCTACCTGCGGATAATCTGCGCTGGGTTCGAAAAGCAGGCGGCTGCATATAGCTGGCGGCTTCGTGTGCTCTTTCTCTTTTCATCACGCCAGCGTACTGACAGTGAGTGCCCGCGAGCGTACACTACTTCGTATAGCGGTGTAATAATTTGCTATCGCGATCAATGCTTCGCCTGTCGGGCGAAACTATGACTTTTTTGACAATACCGCAAATGGTAAAAGTGTTGCGTCACTGTCCATGCGAGTCTCTCCAAGGGAGCCGTCGTCACCAAGGGAATGCCGAGTATATATGGAGAACGTTAAGCTTGTCTGAAGGTGAATTGATCTAAGACACGGCCATCTGTGCATAAACAATTCTTTATTGGAACTGGGCCTTCAAAACAAATCATGACTCTCTCGCAGTACAGCTTGCTTACATATAACACAGCTAGCATAAGCGCTCAGATATTACACTAGAAAAATAAAAGAAGAAGAAAAAAAGAAAGAAAAGGTAGATATTATTGAAACTGGCGCGCAGTGAGCGGTGAACCTTCTTGTCTCCCAAATATGGCGATCCGTGTGGTGCTAATAACATCTCGTGTAACTTTATACTTGAGTGCCTGTTTTGATACGTCAGTGACTGAGGTACTCGAGTAAACGACTGCGCTAAGTAGCTTCCACCGCAATGTACCTCTTCACATGACCCTGCAACCACAGTCATGCAACCAAACGAATGTTTTCACTTATAAGCAATGCTCAAGATTGGCCTTCGCTTGAACGCCATTGTGCACTGCTCAGCAACTGTTGCCACTTCGTGCCCCTGCAAGCACTATCACTAAACCACTGTTACAGACACAATATATTGTTCTTAGGGCGCGTCTTCTGTATGTTGTGGCTTTTCTATGAAGATGTTATTCTGAAGAACACCCCTCCCCCTCTCATATTCGTTATTCCGATAATGGCCACATCACTGCCGCCTTTTCCTTTAGCGTAATTGTAAAGACGCTCCGTGCACCACCAGAAGGACGATTGCATGTTCTGACCTGAGCGAGTTTGTTGGTGAGCGCGTACTCGTCGAAGGTGGACTCGTAAAGGACGCCCCCGGTGACCGGGTCGAACTGAGCGATCTTGGGGCACAGTATGCGCCACGTGACGTGCAGGCCGACCACGTTCTCCATCACCGTGCACCAGTCTGACAGGCTCACCTGACCTGCGAGACAACGACGGTTTAATAGGACTCGTGCAAGCGAGCATGGCTTGAAGGCACATCGATCGAGTGAGCTAAGTCGGCGGGAGGTCGTTTTGCACCGTTCGCGGAAGGGTCTGACCGAGGAAAGGAAGAAAGAAAGAAAGAAAGAAAGAAAGGAAATTATAGAAGGCGACTCAACTTCTAGTTGACATCGATGGAAGACGAAGTCTTGCTGAGCGAGTTGGGGGGGAGAATGAGGTGTATAGGCCATATAATTTATTGCGAGAGCCGCGCTACAGCGACAAAGTTTGATCGACGCCTACTAGAGGTTAAATCGCCTTCCAAAATTTTGTCATCTGCTATCATCATCCTAAGTTATAATCATCATTATGATTATGATCATCATGATCATCACCATCAGTTATAATCATCATTCTAATCTGCACACACTCAGAGACACATACCCAGTGGTCCCAGTGGTACTTCTATTTAAACTGCACTATTTTGGGGTCGGTTCACGAAAGAGGTTAGAAAAACACATACCGCATAGAAAAAAGTGAAAGTAACTCACAAGAAAAAAGAAAGACTTCGTCTTTAAAAGAGCACATCCCTTACACAGTTTGCAAAAGCTTTTTCTTATTGGCCGGCGTTCCCCGCGACCGCTGCTCATGATCGGCACGTCGACGCATGGCTAATCGCAAGCGGACCCAATTTAATGTAAGAAAAAAAAAAGATTTGTGACTACGTGACCTCATGTCTGAGCCATCTGCATGTCAGTCATTTGGAAAGGCGCTTCGGTGGAGCGATTGGCATACGCTACTTGCCAGGCTCCCTCCGCCGGCCAGCGAGCTCCACTCGTAATACTCTTCCTCCTCCCTTCTCAGCTGATATAGAAGACGCTACCTTTTTTTCTTTATTCCTTAGTCTTGTAACGCAGGGATCGCATCCCTCTTCGCCAGCCTGCAGTGGCCCTTTTCTTGGCTTCCCAATAAATCCTCGTTACAATGCGCCCGACTCTGTTTTGGTCGGGGCCGCGGCGATAACCTTTGTTTACATCTACAGGCAACGGGCACGGGCAGTTGCACAACCACGACACCCATAAGGGCCAGAGGAGATGGCAGCGGCCGGTCGCTCGCCTATCGACCACGTGGCGCAGCAGCTCGACGAGCGGCCGTTCTCCCGAGTGCGCCTCTCCGTGCTGTTGTGACTGAGAACACGCCGCCAACGGACGTCTGGCTGGCTCGGACACTTATTTATGTCGCGCTGGCGTGGAACAGCGTCCACCGAGTCGCGACGGCACGCGAACCTCACATTTAGGCGTTCGGCGACTGCTCCACTGGGAGCGTCGATCCTTATCTTGACCGTAGAATTTCGTACGACCTTACCTTCCAAAGCGGACCAGCGCTACAACTTTACCTGTCTCGACCACGAAAGCGTATACCTCTCGCTTCCTTTTGTTAGTCCTATTGTTCTCTTGAACATGGTAAGGCGAAGCGTTCTTTGTTAACCCTCCCGGAGACTTTGCTGATCGTGGCTGCTGCTGCTGACGCTGCTGTGTAACGGAATAGTTGACAAAACAGGAGAGCATGCATATAACGTATCTACTTATGTATAGTCATCTGTACTACCCAACGTATTTGCTTATATATAGTCATCTGTACTAGTTCTACAGATGTGCCGGTGAGCGGCTCTGTTGTCTGCGGCATTGCGCAACGAAGCAAGGAGGCGGAATGAACGTTTATTGTAAGAAACAGCGAGAAAGTGTCCTTTCTTCGCCCTAGGTGGGCGGCTCTCTTAGTCCAGAAAGCCGTTGACTAATGCTGCAGCCCGGGCCCGGTCCACCAGACTTCGCTGATCTTCCAGGCTCTGTGCCTTTAACATTGCCTCCCAACAGATGGTAAATTAATCCTCGCTGAAACAAAGATACGCCTTCAAGTGTATAATTCCTTTATCAAAGCACAGGTTTCTGTGCGGTTCTTCCCAGGGTTCGGCACGAATGCTTGGCCGGTTTTTTGCAAATGAAAAGGTCCGATCTCAGAGAGGCATTCTTCGTCACTTCGACCTCAACACAGTCCTCTAGGTGGACACTTGCATAATATTGATAATTGAAAGCAAGGATTGCGACATACATAAGCAAATTTTAAACTTCTCTTTCTTTATTCAAGCTTCACTTTACACAACCTTCTAGAACGCTCAAGTTCAGTACGCGGTCTTTGGTCAAATATTTCATTAGTAGCAGTGAAAAGAGCAGAACGGCTGCAACCAAATAAGTTCATCAAAGGAAAATGTCGTTTATCCTAGCTATTTTGCCGATACGAAATATTAGTAAAGCAAATACTTCTTCAAAACTCATTGCGCCGCGCTCCGCTTTCTTTTACCTCGCGGGAAAGTTTTCGTGACTTGAGCACGGGGTTTCAATTCGTGTCAAAGAAAGAGGAGTCACCTTTTCCTTCTGGATCGTACTTGTGGAACTCTGCCCGCAGAGGCGTCTGGCAGGCATAGAT